>NW_026705178.1:305000-557500 GCF_029867415.1 Vicia villosa
TTGGCTCCATGTGGGTAAGAACAAAGTATTCTGATGTTTTGCCCCCAAAGTATAGGAAAATGCTCGGAAGGACAAAAAAGATGAGGAATTTAGAGCAAGGTGATATTGATGGATCTGATATAAAGATGAGAATAACTAGATTCATTATCAAGTGTAATAGATGTGAGAAACCAGGTCACAACAAGGTTACTTGCAAGGTGACACCAATTAGTCAAGCATCCCAATAAGTTCCTACTCAGCATCCCAATAGGTTCCTACTCAAGCATCCCAACAAGTTCCTACTCAAGCATCCCAATAAGTTCCTAATCAAAGATCCCAATATGGTCCTACTCAAGCATCCCAAAAACCATCACAACAAGCATCCAAGCAAGTGACTAAAAAATCCAAGAAGTTACCAGTCAGAATGCCAACTACACCTTTTATACCACCTACAACAACTAGGTTAAATGCAGCCAAAATTGATGTTGGTCCAACAACAAGAAGGACAACACCTACTAAGAGATCCACACCAAACTGAAAAATTTAGTTTAATGTTAGAGTTGTTGTTTAGTTAAGTTATGTTAAGTTGCAACTTGGTAAGTTAAGTTTGTTATTGAACCTATAATGTAAGGTCTGTTGAACCTGTAATGTAAGGTCCGTTGAACCTTTAATGTAGATCTTTTAAACATGTAATGTAATGTTTGTTGTTGTTAGCATGAACATGTGTTTTGGTATTATTAAATGTTTGAATATTGGTGGTTCACACCATATTATTAATGGATCAGAATTAAGGGCTTTGTTCAATTGAATGTCTATATGTTTGAATATAAACCAACTGATAAATAATTGTATAAACCAACTGTGAATGAAAGCAAACATATTCAATTGAAAACAAACATACACAATACTTGAAATCAAATAAATAATGAAATGGAAACACATTAATTCATAACAAACATTTGAAACTGATACAATTTTTACAATTGTTTTAATATTCTAAATGCCACCACATTCTAAAACAAATTGTTACAACTGACTCAAACTAATTCAAACTGATACAATTGTTACAACATTCTAAATAGGACCACAACTAAAACCATACAAACATTCTCTTCCAAATTTTTTCCGAATTCATCATTTTCTTCATTTGAATTTGTAAGTCCCTTATTTGTATCTTGAGTCCATCATTTGTTTCCTTTAAAGACTTCATCTCCATTTGTGTTGCATCAAGTTCATTTTGAAACTTTTCCGATCCACTATTTTGCTTTTTCATAAACTAGTCTTTCTCATCCACCACATCATCATAGAACCATTGAAAATATCCACAGTCAGCTTTTGTTGCACCCTATGTAATTCACATTTCGACTATATCAGAACAAACATAAATGAAGAAGCAATGTAATTTCTTTTTTACCTTATAATGACGACAACCCTAAAATTCTTTCCCAAAGTTCGTGACAGTTGAAGCCTTTCCAAGAAGAGCCATGTGTCCACAACCACATATGGGTTTCCATCGCAAATTGGCATCCAACGACCACCGCTCTTCACACTGGATTTGTATGTACATTGCCCAGAGTTAGTTGATGATTACTACTTCATTTTCCACAAGCAATTTCAATCTTGGAAGCTTTAAAATTTAAGAAACCTAAAATTTGGGGAAAATCTGGGTTGTACAAAAAGGGAATAGAAATATGGAACGAATAAGAAGTTTATGTAATCCACATCACCTGCCACGTAGACCAAAACAAACGTCAGTTTCAGTCAATTCGACAGTAAGGATCACTGTGGACCTTTTTGAACAATTAAATGATCAATTTGAAACTTTTTAAACTTAAGGACCAAAACGGACCCCGAGATAAACTTAAGAAATCAAAAAGGATATATTATCAAAAAGAAGAGTTGTTGGGTCGTATTCTAAGGATTCCAACGTTTAATCTTAACATTTCCCCATATTTTATTTGAAAAATATTTGGTAATTTCTTTTCACCCTTGTACCTTCTCCCACACTCTTGAAAATTCAAAAATATCGTCGGAAATTTTCGGAGATACATCTCCGAACGCGCCTTAAATCACCTCATCCTTTGTAAATCAACTAGCCACCCCTTTTTTTACACAAATTGGTTCGGAGACGCATCTCTGAAATTTTCTAGGATGCATTCGAAGATGTATTTCCGAAAACACCCATAATCCTATTTGCTACACGTTTTTCATTGAAATTGGCGCCGTTGTCGGGGACTCTGTTGATTTTAACTAATTTAGAGTCATGTGAATTGTATCCTTGCATTCCTGCATTTCTGGCCTTTACGCGGACTAGCGTAAAAAACTCGATTTTTTGGAAAATCAACTGTGAATCAAAATTTTACAATGTTATTTAATCAGGAAAAACTCTAAAAATCATAAAGGTGACTCGTTCGTTTGTGTTCAATTTTGTGAAAAATGGATGCATTCGAAGATTCAACTCCAAAAATTTGGAGATTTTTTAATTTTCGCCAAGAATTTGAAAAAAGTTATAAAGATGAAAAAAGAAATTGTCAAATATTTAACTTGTGTCATGGAGTCTATAGTGGTCTATGGTCAACTTTTTTTTAGTTCACCTCTTAAGTTAATTGCCAAGTGAGTAAATTACCCGACACATTTTTTTTTTTTTAAACATAGATTTAGATTTTGATCAATATTGCAAAAGTTTGGTCACTAAAAAGACCTCTCTAAAACTATAAAAACTATAAAGACTAAAAGATGCATAAAAGGCTGAAATGATACATTTGATATCTTTTTTTATATGGTATGATAATTCTTTCCTTTAGTGGTGCTTAATCTGTGCAAACTATATGCAAGAATAGGAAAACCAACGACTAACATGTTGCTAACATAGCTCTTATAATTTTAAGTCAATTAATTTATAACATTCAAGAAATCAACAACTTTTAATGGATGTTTCTAATATTTGAATGTCACCTTAGAGGGTCAAATCTTTTCAAAATATAGATGATGAAGCTGTTTAACTATCAAAAACCCTATGAGCACTCTACATTCAACAAAACGGATATTGAATAAACACGACACTTAGAATGACAATGAGATTTATAAATAGGGACGGAGTGCTCTATTTCATCACAAGGCATATTGGCAAGACATCAAGCAGGCATATGCAATTGATAAACTCTTAATTTCTTTCCTCCCAATAGGAGGAATCAAGGTGGACTGGATAAAGGTCTACAGCCGATGAAGATGCAGCCGTCCATGGCCCATCAATTGATAAACTCTGACTTTGTGTTTGTGACTTACTTTTCTCATTTTCTTCAATCTGATAATAATACTTCCTCATTACTTCAAACTTCTTTTCATCCAATACTTCACTTGAATCTGCAACGAATTCTGGAACCACGGTCCTACCTTTGAGCATACTTACCACCGACGACATGGAGGGCCTAAGGTTTGACGTGACATTCGTGCATAGGAGAGCCACATTGATCATCACCATAGCTTCCTTTTTGTTGAAATCTGATCCTAATCTTCTATCAACTAGCTCCATTAAGTCACCTTTCTCTTTCATCAAATGTGCCTGTTGAAAGAAGAAAAAAAAAAAGAATAGTTTGATTTGAAACCTAAGTCATTTAGAATAGATACATTAAACTTTGAAAAATTCTTCAGAGTAATTGGTCATATTTCTGTAAAATATCTAAACCAAAAGGACGTCACTTATCAAGAAGCTTCGTGATAGTAAGATTCTAGAAAATTGCAGTAACTATGAAATGTCCTCTGCAATTACTCTTCTAGAGAGATTAAAATTATATACTTTTCCAATCCTCTTCATCGTCCAAGTGAAATGTAATATTTCAACAGAGAAATGTTCTCCTACTTTTCAAAATTAACGTTCTGTTTCTTAATTGTTAATATTTTTGTAAAAATGTTGTCTCCATGTTGGTAAGGACAAGGAAAGGGGTAGGAAAAGGTGACACGCGATTTCATTCCCTTGTAGAGTTGAATTATTACATGAAAAACGAATAACGACATATGTATGACACAAAAATGTAACTAGATAAGTATCATGGATAATTAAATTTACATGATCAGGGAGTACATAAAAAAGTTACCCAATCAAGAAGATAGAATGTTTCCTCCTGTGACCGATAAAGGGTGTTGCTCCTTCCACTAACGATTTCCAAGGCAACAACTCCAAAACTATAAACATCTGCTTTGTCCGTCAAATAACCATGCATTGCATATTCAGGAGCCATGTAACCACTACATAATTGAAACATATCATTGCAGCAATTTGATATTAGTATACACAACAAGATATCAAAACTATTATCACAAAGATATCATTTGAATTGAACTTGATAACTTTTTGGAATACTTTTTAATAAACTCAGAGAAGGCAAGAAATCAGGTACTCACTATGTCCCCGCAATTCTAGTGCTAATGTGAGTATTGTCCTCGTCATCAAGCCTGGCTAAACCAAAATCAGATATCTTTGGTTTGAGATCTTTATCAAGCAACACATTAGTGGCCTTGATGTCCCTATGAACAACCTTCAGTCTTGATTCTTCATGAAGAAATGCCAAACCACTAGCAATACCAACACAGATCTTCTTCCTAGTTGACCAATCTAGTTTTATTTGGTGTTCCTCGGGACCTTTATTTGTTAATGTAATAAAAAATCAGAACAAGATACCACGTGGAAACGTGCTAAGTTAAAAAACGTGAACTATCACATAAATAGCAGCCGAAGTAAACAATGTAGGGAAGTTACCAAATAAAGCACGGGCAAGACTATTGTTTTCCAAGTATTCATAAATCAGCAACAACTGATCTCCCTCCACACAACAACCATAGAGTTTAACAAGATAAGGGTGTTGCAAAGCAGAAATCATGCCTATCTCATTTAGAAACTCACGATTCCCTTGCTTTGATTTAGAAGAAAGTTGTTTGACTGCTATCAATGTCCCATTGGGTAAACATCCCTGCATTTTGAGGAATGTTGATTTAGAAGTAGAGAAGTGATTTTCTCAAAAATACAAGTACAATTAAAATAAAAACATGACACCCAAGAGGAATTGTTATATTATGCAAAATACCTTGTACACTGGACCAAATCCTCCTTCTCCAATCTTATTTGAAATATCAAAGTTATTTGTAGCTGATTTGATGTGTCTTAAGGTAAATAGATCCGTTTGAAGGTCTAAACTCTTCAGCTCTGCTAGTTGAAGTAAAAGAAGAATCAAAGGTAGCTTGAATTAATAACTTACACATGGACCCTCTGCATCAACAATCTATTTCTTGAAAGCTTGCAACTTTCTTTTCATCAAATTAGCTTGAACTAACGCATGAATACTAAAACTAATCTCGTGTTCCATAACATGATATACTAATAAAAGTGTATCCTCAAACTCATTCGGTTACACAACATGAGCAAGTTTATCTCGTATCACTTGAATAATTCATGTGTTGGCAAAAAGTTTTATAATAATAGCAACAAAAGAAATTTCTTTGTTATCACCTTTTGCTAAAGAGTTTTTCTTTCCAAAACATCCTTTCCGCCAGAGTATACCGAATACTAGAATGATAATAATTGTTGCTGCAACCACACTTCCAACCACAGCTCCAGCAGGTTTGCTTCTATGGGTTCTAGGGCTTCTAGGTGGAGAGTCTGCTTGATTATTATGATGCAGTACATTTTCAATGTTAGAACATAACATGGAGATGGCATAAGATTAGAAAGGTACAAAGTATAACCCACCAGATTCCACTGATATAGCTGATATAAGAGGACCATATACGGATTTATCTGGGAGATACTGTGTCCCTTTTCCAGCCCAATACAATCGGATCTCCAAAGTATTACTAGAAACATTAACATCTTTGAACTGTTTTGTGACTTTCTTACCAACTCCCCCAGCTTCTTCGGCAATATTGAAGTCTTTTTGCACGCGCATTCCCTGCAACATTCCAATCACAACCATAATGTACCGTGATGATTACAACCTACAAATTTTTTAAATGTCATTTATTTTATAAATAATGGCAAACAAGTGAACTGCTAATTAGAAAAATATTCAGTTGTTAGTGCGATATTTTATATATTTTAATTGGAAAAATAGTTCGCCAATGTCCCTATAGTAACCTAGTGATCACTTGACGATTGAAAGAAAATTGTTAAACCGTGTACCTGAAGATAGATATCAAATACACGCCTTCCAAGACTACCATAAGTTTGATTGTCTGTGAATATTATTTCAGCAAAATGAAGATTTATTGTGTAGCTTCCATTTGCGAGGCAAAACCCATAATAAGTCAATGAAATAGGAGAAACACGTGCAGTCATGTACAACTCAGCATCCACCATAGTAAGTTTAGAGATATTTGCCGGAGTATAAGTGTTTCCAAATGTTCCACTATCAATGAATTTGCCAGTGCTGCTAAATGCCCACTTTGCTGTTGGACTGTCCTTGCCATCGAATCTGGCAGGTCCAGATGAATCTTGATCATCTTCATAATTTGTTCCGTTGACTTTTTCTTGATTTCCCCCACAATTTATATGAAGGGAGTAAAAGTCTGGGTTGTGTAGATCATGTGAGTAACATTTGAATATTAAAGAAACTAAAAAAATCAAATAAAGAAAAATATGTTCCTTGAAATTTTAGTGTTAGATACTCTCTCTCTTTTAGTTTTCATGTTTATCCCCCACTGCAAATGTAGATGAAAGGAGGGAATCACGGAGGGTTACATACTCTAGCTAGTCAAGCAAAAATCATGATTTACTCTTGCTGGAAATTTTCATATACACACAGCTTGTTGTTGGCCTTTCTCTTCAAACTAAAACTCCTTGAGGAAGTATTCCAACCAAACGAGTACATTTTGTTTCTTACTAATGACATGGTCACTTATTTTGCCTCTGCGTTGAATCGCGTGATTACATTTTGTTTATTACTTTTAAAATATCAAGTTTCCTCCAAGAAGAACTCAATACCCATAAATAGATCGTTTACCAATGCATGATTATGCCCAATCAGTATATGAGTAATCAATTATCTAAGTATGTCCTCTATCTTCATAATAGAGACGATTTTCAATAGCATTTGTATGTATTTCAGAATCTGAATTATAGCTCTTGTTTGAGCCACTACACTCTGCTTTTGACTCCTCCATGTAACAAGATTCCGACAAAAGTAGGCTTTCACATCTCTTAAACAGTAGAGTCATATTCCTGCAGTGACTTTGAGATACTATAAAACTCACTCTACAATTTGAAAATAATTTTCTCTACTCACCACACTAACTGCATCAGCCAAATTCGGTCTAGTGTGTCTCAACTCTCAAGTAAATCAACTTTTTTAATAATCTTTGATATTGTACCTCATATAGTTCATCTTGTGATTTTGCTCAAGGGGAACTATTCAAAATATTAACATTTATAATTATTTTCTCTGTAACACCGACACCTCTAAAAAATACGTGTTCGTGTCGAACACCTACCCTGACACTTGTGATTATATTTAATTTATTCATTTTTTTTATATTAGTACGAAATTGCTGTCTCAGCTTCGGTGTCATGTTCGGGGTGCCCGTGTTTTATGGGTTATTTTATTAGTATGAGGCTCATTAAATAAGTCCATTAGGTTTAGGTTTATTTCTATTTAATCTAATTTATTCTCCTACTGAAGTTTCAACTTTGAAATATATGAAAATACTTTTTCTACAGGAACACTTGCATGTTTGCATTCAAGCTTGTTTCTTTTCATGCAATATCAAAATCTTATTGTAGCTATTGATTCTGTGAGAATTCCATCATTTATTGAAGAAGTATTGAAATGTAAAAATTAAACCCAAGCTATGAGTGAGAAAATGAAAGCTCTTGAGGAAAATAATACTTGAGAAACTATTGAGAGGCAAGAAGCCAGGGGGATGCAGATAGCACCCTTGGTCGTTACAAGGCAAGACTAGTGACAAAAAGTTATACTCAGACATGACATTGATTACAAGGAGACATTTGCACCCGTGGTTGAAATCTTACTATCTGTTAGAATTTAGGTTGGGTCTAACTCATCCCTACATAACCGGCTTGTAAGGTGAAGATGATCCTCACTTATAAACAAAACACAGACCATATATCTAAGCAATGTGAGACTAAATCCAGCCCTCCAAACGCAACACAATGAAGGTGTTAGGGTTGAAATGAAGGAAAGCCAAAGTGCCGCAGTTAAGGCGACTAGGGACAGACCGCAATTAAGACGAAAATTCCAACACACTCCCTCGCGTAGATGATGCGGGAAGTCCAACAACAGATATAGGATAGACTCTGATACCATCTCAAAATTTGGGTTGGACCTAACTCATCCCTGCAAAACTGGCTTGTAAAGTGAGGATAGTCCCCACTTATAAACACAACACATGCCAAATCTTTAAGTAATGTGGGACTAAATTCAGCCCTCCAAACCCAACACAATGAAGGTGCTAGGGGCTGCAATGAAGGCAAGCCAAAGTGCCGCAATTAAGGCGGAAATTCCAACACTATCTCTTGTTGTTTATTCTAGATGAGAATTACAACAATTTGACGTTAAAAATGCGTTCCTACATGGAAACTTAGAGGAGGTCTGTATGGAGATTTACTCGGTTTTAGTACCGCGGATGAAGCCAACAAAGATTAAAGAAGGCTTTATATGGACTAAAAAAGTCCCCTCGTGCGTCATTTGAAAGATTCACAAAGGAAATATTGTAGTCCCCTCGTGGCACGTATGAAGGCGGCGGCGCTAGCACTGTTTTTTGGGGGTTGGCTCGGTTTTTTGTGGCGGTTTTGATGATGTGGTAGGTGGGATGTAAGGAGTGACAAGGAAAGTGGATAGACCGGGAAAACATTGAATACGGTTGCCTTTCAATAGACTCCGGATACCAAGTTGAATGAGAAAAAATGAGGGAGGAATATGGTGAAACCGTACCGTCTAAACTACACTAAAGAGATTCTATTATATGCACTTAGAAACAAATCAATATACAGTAAGTATCATTAACTACAATAGAATATGATATTCCTATATTTAAATATCAACAGTCACCATGAAGAAACTCACGTTCGGGACATTCAAAGCGCAAACACGAATTTGTTCCTCTGAGATAATGATGTAAGAAACAGAAAAGTTAGCATGATTAGTAAAATAAGATTCATCACACAATATGCGCAAACATGAATATGCAATATGTATATGCATGTTTTAGTATTTATAATGTCAAACTTACATGTCATTGCGTGCCCATGAAGTAGAAAATAAGTTCCTGTGACATATTATAGAAGTTTGTTTTTCAGAAGGGTTCTTAAGTTTGCAAACAAATGCATACAAATGGAAAGATTCTTACACTCTTTCATTTTGACATATCTGACTCTCTTGATTGATGGTGAAGTTATTGTATGAAAGATCTCTATACATAAGTCATAAATTTAATTCGGAATATTATAACAATATGATGATCAGAGATAGGAAAAAGGCAAAAAGAAAAAGTAAAGTTTAGTTAGAAAAGTAAAAAGGAAACGATATAATTTTGCCACATAAATGAATTAAATTGTTAAACCTAAGGAACCATACAAGTAGTATTAGAAAGATAACTCACACATATGCATTCTTTCCCCAAGGAGAAGGCACTTGTCCAGTGAGAAGGTTTCCAGTTAAAAACCTACCATAAAAGAATCTCAAGATATTAATATACAAAGACTGAAAGTTGAAACTAGACTTGTACGTGCAAAGAAGCCAACAGATGTGTGATTAAAAAGTACTCCAAGAAAAACTATGATAAGTTTCATACACGAAATTCAAACTGTCCATGTCAGCATAGCTATCCGGAATCGTTCCATTTAATTTGTTAAAGCTGAGATCTCTGAAAGGGATACCACATTGAAAATATGTTAAAATGATACAGAGAAAATTTGTAAGAAAAAAAATTCCTGCATTCTAATAGCTGGAGATATAATTTTAAAACACAAAAATGTCAAAGACTAAGAATAAGTTAAATTTGTCAAAAAAAAAAAAACTTCAATGGTTAGTAATAGTCAAACAAAATGTAGCAAGTATGCCATTACAAGTGTTTCAATGCTGTCATATTCTCAATAGATTCGGGTAGGTTTCCATTGATGTTGCAATTCCTCATAACCCTGCAAGACAACAATATGTTATGAGTAACTTTTTTTCCACATCTTTCTTTTGTCTTAAATATCTTTTTGATCCCTTTACTTATTTATAAGATACTATTTGGTTTTTTAACTCTATATTGGATTGAATTGGTCTTTTTCCTTACCTCTGTTTTCTCACATTGTCATACCTACATGTGGATCTAACAAGCTATATAAGTCAACTTTTTTTTTTTATTTAGTAATCATTTCAGTAACCTAAAAAATTAAAGGTAATTTTCTTTCTCTCAAATCATCCTAACAACCACCATTGTAGGGACACTACTGCCAATCTTTGCATTAGAAAGATATCACTTTCATTTCAAACAACACTTTTGATTTTTATATTAGACCTAACTTATTTTTATAAAATCAGCTTAAAATATGAGGGTGCTACTTTTAATAAAATTTATTCAAATTTTATCTTTAATTTATGTGGGATTTGATTTTTTCAACACATCCTCTCACGTTCAACACTATTAAACTTGGTGCATAGATGTGAATGATGAATGACCTCAAAATTGGCTTTGTTGCCATCCAAGTCTCGCGTAATTAAATATAAGGTTTGACAAGAGTTTATAAAAAGAGACACCCTTACAAGGATGAGTTAGATATAATATAAAAATATATAATGATATGAGAGTTCATCGATTCAAGTCGCTCATAATTTAGATTCACACACCAAGTCCAATAAATAGTATTGGCGTGAGGAATGTATTGGGACAAACCTAAATCACAAAAGTTAAAAATAAGGCTTGACAAGAGTTTATAAAATGAGACATCCCCCACTTTACAAACTGGTTTTGCAAGATGAGTAAGATTTAAAAACATAATAAACACAATTTTTTTTTATAAGCAAAGGAACATATAAGAGCACAAGGGATGCTAACCCAAAAGCAAACAAAGAAAAGGAAGATGGAAATAAAAAACTACCACCCCCACCAACCAACAAAAACTATATAACCCCAATACAAGAGGCAGGATTAACACACCAATCCGAACAAACAAGATTGTCACCCGCCTTAAAGAAAGTGAAAAACCATTTCCAAGTTAACAATTTAATCATCCCCAAAGTATCGATATTGACCAAAACCCCTCCATTAAAGAGGATTTCATTCCTACAACACCAAATACTCCAACAAAAAGTCAAACCAAAAAGTCATCTAGTGTTCACAACAAAAAGAGACTTACAAGAAACCTCAAGAGCAATAAGACGGTCAAAGATATTACCGGAAATTGCATAAACATCAATACGAAGCCAATCCAAGAAACTACTCCACCAACCTAAAGTCACCGAACAATTCCTAAAAAGATGATTTGTATCCTCCTCTGCCGACAAACACAAAGGACAAACCAAATTATCCGGGCCGAATAAAATACCCCGAGATGCCAAAGCCATCCTAGTGAGAATCTTATTCAAAAGTAGCATCCATCCAAAGATAGACACCTTACTCGGAATCTTAGTCTTCCATAAACAAGATAGCTCCTTAGAAATGTTTTCATCCAAGCCATGACCCCAAGACTCACCTTCCATAATCATCTCATAAGTTGCCTTAACCGAAAAACCCGTAGGATTCTTCCACCAAACAAACAAATCCGAAACTACAATCACGGGCTGCAACGAATTGATAAGTCTCAACAAATCCACAAGAGGCTCCCCATCATCATCATTAGAAAAGCCTTCGCGAAATTTAATAAACCTAACCCAAGAACCATTGTTCCAATAACCGTTGTCACAAACCTTAGTAGAAGAAACTTCAGCATACAAAAACAGAGATGGAAAACGGTTGCAAATCGGGTACCCTCCCACCCCCCGATCTGCCAAAAAATCAATACTCTCACCATTTCAAAGTTTACAAGAAACAGATGAAGGAAACCAATTTTTCAGCGGATCCTTTCCCGCCGATCCCACTGAACAAACATCTTTCCACCAAAGAGAAACCATATTTCTTTTATGTATCACCAAATCTGAAAGCATTGCCCTCCTAATATCACTGTACCTGCAAGAAAGAAAGCATTGCCCTCACCTCCTCCTCAGAAAAAGGAATCTCCAGATTTAAGGATTCAACTTGAGAAAGTTGAGGAAACTCAACACCATCCAACTTGGGCCGCAAAAGCATGGTCTCGGAGAACCTCTTCTCAAAATGACTCCTAATCTCCCCTTTAATAAAAAAACGTCATCAATCCACCCTTCCTCCGTACTTAACCTTACTAAGGTGTTTCGGCTAGCAGTTGCTTTACCGCTTTATGAAAAAACCGGGAATTAGAATCTCCATCCTTAAGTCAAAGAGACCTAGCCTTTTGTCTGAGAATACTTTCCTTAAAACGAACCGCATTCCAAACTCTACTAGAAGCCAAAGATCTTTTAAAGGCCAAAGATTCTAAATCCATAGGATTCCCCCCACCATGACAAAGTCAAGAGCATTAAGATCCTTGAAAGCCCCATCCACCTTCAAATTCAAATAACCAAAAACCTCACGATTCCACTTCTTCAACTTCTCTCTTAATCTCTTAAAATCTTCAACTTCTCTTTAAAGGAATAGAGAGTTTTTCTTCTATCGTAGCCATTTGTCAACAATTTTCCGTAAAATCAAAAAACTCCTCATAAAAATTCATAAAACAAAACTAACAAAAATCACAACACTCATTTCCTAAATTTCATAACAATAATGAAATAAAATCAACAAATATCATCACACTTATTGCCACCCTTTTTATCACTTCAAAATAAACCTCAGTATAAAAAGAACATACTCCATTGCCAAATCTAAACCCCTCACTTTCAAAATCAACACGCCTATTGCCAAATCCAAACTCCCTTTTTTCTAACATAAAGAAAAATCTATATCAAATTGGTGATAATGGGTTTGTGTGGTTAAAAGTTTAAACTTAAAAATAAATTCATTGAATTTGCATCATTCCAGCACCAACGTGTGTATATTCAAAAAATTTTTGAATTTTTTGTTCACATTTTTGAGTTATTTTGGGTATGGTTCTTGGAATTGGATGAGTACATTTGTTGATGGTTAGTTATTTTAATTTTAATATTGACAAGAAAAATTGACAAAAGACATGTGGCGTTAAAAAATTTATATCTTTGGTAACTCCTTTGCCACATGTTTCCCATATCAACGAGGTTAGTGTAATTTTAACGGAAAAGACCAACTTGGTCCAGTTTGTAGAACCAATTTGAATAAAAAATTAGCTAAAGGACAACCTAGCACCTTATAGATACTTATGCAACATTCTCAATCTACCTTCAAATAATTTAAAAGACCCTCAAATTTCTAAATTTTATCTTTTTTAAAAGGATCCTTGCTAAAGAATTTTGTGAGAGTTTTGAAAAACTCCACTCTATATAGCATATTTATAGTTGAGATATGATATTGTTTTATTGAGCCAAAACTGATGGCACACTTTGTTTTGTCTATATAGGACATGTTATGAGGTTTGGGAGAAGGTTAAAAACCTCTAAGCAAACGATATTCAAAGATTGAATGAATTGGTTCGCAACTTGGTCACTCTTTAGATGAATGACCAAGACTCATTAGAATATTTGACTCGTGCTCAGTCCATTATTGATGGCCTCAAACTTACGCTGGTTAGTGATGATATTACGAAGGTATTGGACAAGCTTGACTATATATTCATTTTTGTTATTCATGGTCTCCCTATGGTAGAAGAGCTAATAGATAGCCTTGTCCGAGTATCCTTATCAAGTGATGACACTCATACTACTCCTGAGTCCTCTGCTTTTTTATCTAACTTCTGTAGTGGAGGACGTAGTGGACGTGGTCGCGGTTGAGGGCGTAATAGAGGGGATAAAAGTAACTTCTTTTGTACTCATTGTGAGAAATATGGGCACACTCAAGATCGGTGTTTCAACTTACATGACTTCCCCAACAAAACTGCTAATGTTGTTGAAACCTCTACAAACCTTAAGTCAAAGGGTGAACTCGAAACTACTTTTTCTGCTGAAGGGTATAGGAGTATTTGAAGTTGAAGGAAGCACAAAATGCCACCTCCTCGGCCATCATTCAATATACTGATAATTCTACGGTTTGTTTCTCTCACTCTACATCTACTGGATGGGTTATGGATTCTGGTGCTTCAAACCATGTGACCGGTAATGCCTCACTTTTCTCTAAATTATCACCACAAAAATATCCACATTATGTTACTGTTGCGGATGGATCTAAAGTTGAGGCAACTGGTGTTGGACAAGTATCACTCATTCCCTCCCTCTCTTTGAACTCTGTTTTATGGATTCCTAATTGTCCTTTCAATTTGATTTCTATAAGCAAATTAACCAGCTCTTTAAATTGTGCCATAACCTTTACTTCTATATCCTTTTTGATACAAGATTGGAGTACGGGGCAAACAATTGGAAAGGCAAAATTTATGTCAGAAGAAACAATGATCAAGTAGTAGAAGACCCAATTCCTCAGCTCAGCCAAGAATCTGAACCGAGTGAAAGTCAACCGACTCAGACAGGTAAATCTTTCCTTGATCCTAATTCTCTATATACCGACCTTGATGTCCCCATAGAACTTAGGAAACAATATACTGATCTTAATGTTCCCATAGCCCTTAGGAAGCCAGGTAGGCTATGTACTAGGCACCCCTTATCTAACTTTGTATCTTATTCAAATTTGTCTCCCTCTTTTGCTACATTTACTTCTAATCTATCTAGTGTCAAAATTCCTAGGAATGTACAGGAGGCTCTAGAAATTCCAAAGTGGAAGGAAGCTGTCATTGAGGAGATGAAAGCTCTTGAAAAGAATAAAACTTAGAGTGCCACAACTCTGCCGGAAGGTAAAAGAACTGTGGGATGTAAGTGGGTGTTCACAATATAGTACAATTCTGATGGATCAATCGGAAGGTACAAAGCTCGATTGATTGCAAAAGGATTCACTCAGACCTATGGCATAGATTACTCAGAGACCTTTGCGCCTGTTGCAAAGCTTAACACAAACACAATACTCTTATCCCTTGCTGCTAACTTAGACTGGCCTCTCCATCAGCTAGATGTCAAAAATGCATTTCTCAATGGTGATTTAGAAGAAGAAGTATATATGGATTGTCCTCCATGTTTTGAAGAAACCTTTGGGTCACAGGTGTGTAAACTGTTGATATTTGTAAATATATAGTGTTAAGAATATTTGTATATAGAATAGTCTCACATCGACTATATCATGTCATTAGATGTAATCTCTCTATATATAATAAAGTCTCCGTAGTGCTTTACAAAACACACGGTTTATTCAAATGCCTCTTAGTCTTTCGTATCTTAACATGGTATCTAGAGCCTACTAAGAGGAAATTCTTTGCCGTGTTTTACCCGGTTGACCTACTGTCTTCCGGTGAGAAATTTCCTTCTGCAAACCGTGTCATCATTCCGGTTTGCCTTTTTTTTCGGCGTCCACTTTGTTATTGTTCATCACGCGCACTATTCACTGCGCCGCTACTGTTCATCGCTGCGACATTGTTCACCGCCGCGGTACTGTTCACGAAAAAAAAATTCCTTCCCCGCTCGATTTTGTCCCCTGATCACCGATCTGATCTCTGTTTTTTCTTCCGAATCGCGAAAATCTGCCCTCCAGTTCAAACAGCCCCGTTCTTGTTAACTTGAAGCTATGGGAGACGCTGGTTCTGTCTCGTTTACTAAAGTTCCGCTGATCCCATGTGAAAAACTAACAGGATCAGCCAATTATAACATATGGGCTCGTGCTGTCGATATGTGGTTTCACGGTCAGGGATATGAAGAGCACCTAACCACAAAATTGACTGTCGTTGCAGCCGACAAACTCGTTAAATGGAAGAAAAATGATGCCTCTCTGTGTACAGTGTTGTGGTTTTCCATAGCACCTAACCTCCAGGCGCAGTACCAAGCCTTCTCCACTTGTTATGAGGTATGGGAAAAGGCCAAGAAAGTCTTTTCCAACGACGTTCACTCTCTATATAGTGTCATCCACAAACTCAACACACTGAAGTTGGAAAATATGGATGTGCAAGCTTATCTGAGTAAGCTTGATGCCTTGAAAGCAAGTTACGTAACCCTCATGCCTTACGCAAAAGATGCAACAGCTCATGTCGAACAGCAGAGTAAATATTTCATGGTCATGGCACTTAAAGAACTACCATCAGAACTCGAATCCGTTCGTAATTAGATTTTATCAGGTACTATGGTTCCTAACTATGATATAGTTAGTGAACAACTATTGCGCTTGGCTACACCTCATGCGTTTGGCCCGGTTTCTCCTCCATCTATTGCTTCTCCAACACCAGGTGACACTGTTGCCCTTGCATCTCTTGGAAACAATCAAAATCGCCTTCGAGGAGGGTCATCCAACTCCAAACCTCGTCCCAAGTGTGACCATTGTAACCGGCTTGGGCATACTATCGACCGTTGCTGGAAGCTGCATGGCAAACCTCCACGTCAGGTAAATGCAACTCTAGTTGATTATCCAGATACTACACAGACTTCGCCTTCACTTCAAAATCCTACGCCAAGCTACGACGATTTTCTCAGGTGGTGTAAGACTAATCAGAACTTTGGTTCCACGGCTTCGGTTGCACACACTGGTAATTCATCTGTTTGCTTCTCTCAATCATCTCCTCTTGGTCCTTGGGTCCTCGATTCTGGTGCGTCTGATCATGTTACCGGTAATAAAGGTCTTTTCTCTTCCCTCTCTACCTCTGGTTTCTTACCTAGTATAACTGCAGCAAATGGTTCTCAAACCCAATCCCAAGGGATTGGTACTGTTCAAATCCTACCGTCTCTCTCTGTTACTTCTGTCTTATATGTACCTAATTGTCCGTTTAATTTACTATCAGTCAGTCGTTTAACTCGTGCCCTTAATTGTTCTATCACTTTTACTAATAGTACTGTTACTTTGCAGGATCGGAGTTCGGGACAGACGTTTGGCGTCGGATGTGAGTCTCAAGGCCTCTACTACTTCTCCGCGTCATCCACCACATGCTCTGCCACAGATTCTCCACTCACTATACATGCGCAGTTAGGTCATCCAGGTCTTTCCAAGCTCCAAAAGATGGTGTCCAGTTTATCTAAATTATCTAGTATTGTGAGTCTTGTCAGTTAGGGAAACATACTCGTAGTCACTTTCCCAATCGAGTCAATAAACGGGTTGCGTCCTCTTTTGCTTTAGTTCACTCCGATGTTTGGGGTCCTTCGTGTACTGAGTCTACCTTTGGATCTAGGTATTTTGTCACTTTTATTGATGATTTTTCACGTTGTACGTGGCTATTTTTAATGAAGAACAGATCAGAATTGTTTTCTATTTTTGAAAAATTTTATAAAGAAATAAGAACCCAATTTGGCTTGTCTATCCGTACCTTAAGAAGTGACAATGCACGTGAATATTTATCCCAACAATTTCAAATTTTTATGTCATCCAATGGTATTCTGCACCAAACATCTTATCCTCATACACCCCAACAAAACAGGGTAGCCGAACGTAAAAATCGGCATCTCGTAGAAACCACTCGTACCCTACTTCTCCATGGTAATGTTCCTCTCCGGTTTTGGGGGGATGCGGTGCTCACGGCATGTTACCTCATTAATCGCATGCCCTCGTCTATCCTCAATAATAAAATCCCTCACTCAATTCTGTTTCCAAACTCTCCTCTTCACCCAATTCCTCCTCGAGTTTTCGGGTCTACGTGTTTTGTACACAATCTCTTCACTGGTCTTGATAAACTATCAGCTCGATCACTAAAGTGTATCTTTTTTGTTATCATCGATCTCAAAAGGGTTATCGTTGCTACTCACATACTCTACAACGATACCTCGTATCAGCCGATGTTACCTTCTTCGAGTCTGTTCCATATTTCGAGTCCAGCCAAGTAACTCCGGAACTCTTTCAGGAAAGTACTCCTACACCTCTTCCAGTTGTCCCATTTCCCATTATCCCCCATCATTCTAGCCTTACGGTTGACACTCCCACTACTCGCCCACTTCAAACATATCAACGTCGTCAACCCACTTTTGTCGTACCTATTCCTGAGGCAGTACATGTCCCTGAGGTCATTGCAGACTCTCCTCCGACGCCTCCGCCATCACCGGATCCGATCTCGCAACCTGAGTCCGATCTTTCGATTGCTCTTCGAAAAGTTATACGTCAAACACAAAATCCTTCTCCACATTATATTGATTTATGTTATCATCGTCTTTCTCCTTTGCAGTATACTTGTTTGTCTTCTTTGTCTTCTGTTTCTATTCCTAACACTCCAGGTGAAGCATTATCTCACCCTGAGTGGAGGCAAGCAATGATTGACGAAATATGTGCTCTTCAAAGCAGTGGTACTTGGGAATTGGTTCCTCTACTCCCTGGAAAATCTTTAGTAGGTTGTCGTTGGCTTTATACAGTGAAGGTTGGTCCAGATGGTAAGATCGATCGTTTTAAAGCTCGTTTGGTAGCCAAAGGATACACTCAGATTTTTGGGTTGGATTATAGTGATACCTTCTCGCCTGTAGCCAAGATGGCATCTGTTAGACTTCTTTTAACCATTGCAGCCATTCGACATTGGCCTCTTCATCAACTTGACATCAAAAATGTCTTTTTACATGGTGATCTTGAAGAGGAAGTATATATGGAGCAACCACCTGGGTTTGTTGCTCAGGGGGAGTCCTCACATATGGTTTATAGGCTACAAAGGTCTCTTTATGGTCTTAAGCAATCTCCGAGAGCTTGGTTTGGCAGATTCAGCACTGTAGTACAACAGTTTAGTATGGTCCGTAGTGAAGCTGACCATTTTGTATTTTATCGTGACTCTGCCCAAGGGTGTATCTATCTTATTGTATATGTGGATGATATTGTGATAACTGGCAGTGATCAGCAGGGAATACTCCAGTTGAAACAACATCTCTCGAATCAATTTCAGACAAAAGATCTTGGCAAACTCCGCTACTTCTTGGGAATTGAGGTGGCCCAATCTAAAGATGGCTTGGTGATTTTCCAGCGGAAATATGTTATGGATATTTTGCAAGAAACAGGGTTGTTGAACGCTAAACCAGCTGATACTCCTATGGATCCAAGTGTCAAATTGCTACCCAATCAGGGGGAGCCTCTATCTGATCCAGGAAGGTATAGGAGATTGGTTGGAAAGTTGAATTATCTCACAGTCACTCGTCCGAACATCTCTTTTGCAATTAGTGTGGTAAGCTAGTTCTTAAATTCTCCTTGCCAAGAACACATGGATGCTGTTGTCCGGATTCAGAGATACATCAAGTGTGCTCAAGGAAAAGGTCTCGTGTATGAAGATAAAGGACATACCCATATAGTTGGATACTCTGATGCTGATTGAGCAGGGTCACCCATTGATAAGCGATCCACCTCTGGGTATTGTGTACTTGTTGGAGGAAACCTTATATCCTAGAAAAGTAAGAAACAAAATGTTGTTGCAAGATCAAGCGCCGAGGCAAAGTATAGGGCCATGGCAATGGCAACATGTGAACTCATTTGGTTAAAGCAGTTGCTCTAAGAACTTCAAATTGAAGAAGTAAGACCAATGACACTTGTTTGTGATAATCAAGCTGCATTGCACATTGCTTCAAATCCAGTCTTTCATGAAAGGACCAAACATATTGAGATAGACTGTCACTTTGTCAGAGAGAAGATTGAATCAGGCGAAATTGTTACAAGCTTTGTCAACTCCAATGATCAATTAGCAGATGTGTTTACAAAATCCCTGCGAAGTTCTAGAACTAATTATATATGTCGCAAGCTTGGTGCATTTGACTTATATGCTCAAGCTTGAGGGGGAGTGTTGATATTTGTAAATATATAGTGTTAAGAATATTTGTATATAGAATAGTCTCACATCGACTATATCATGTAATTAGATGTAATCTCTCTATATATATAATAAAGTCTCCGTAGTGCTTTACAAAACACACGGTTTATTCAAATGCCTCTTAGTCTTTCGTATCTTAACATAAACTAAAGAAGTCCTTGTACGGGTTGAAACAATCTCCGAGAGTTTGGTTTGAAAAGTTTACTCAATCTGTGAAGAAACAGGAATATACTCAAGGACAAGCAGATCATACATTGTTCACAAAGTCATGTTATAATGGAATGATAATTGTTTTGATAGTTTATGTTGATCATATTATTCTTACAAGTAATGATGAGATAAAAATGGAGAGATTAAAAAGAAACTTAGCAGCATTTTTTGAAATCAAAGACTTAGGTCCCCTCAAGTATTTCCTTGGCATGGAAGTAGCAAGGTCAAAGAAAGGAATTGTTGTTTCACAGAGAAAATATGTTCTTGATCTCCTATAAGAGACAGATATGAGTGGTTGTAAGCCTGCTGACACACCGATGGACCAAAGTGCCAAACTTTGGGAGAAAGGGGACACACCAGTTGACATTGGAAGATATCAGAGATTGGTTGGAAAATTAATATATTTGGCTCATACTCGTCCTGACATTGCTTTCTTTGTTAGTGTTGTGAGTCAATTCATGCATGCACCATATGAAGAACACCTTGAAGCTGTGCACAGAATCTTGAGATACTTAAAAGCAACTCCTGGAAAAGGGTTATTCTTCAAGAGACCAATGATAAAAATGTGGCAATTTCACAGATGCAGATTGGGCAGGGTCCATTAGTGATAGAAAATCAACTTTAGGTTATTGCACATATGTGTGGGGAAACCTAGTGACTTGGAGAAGAAAAAAAGGAGTAGTTGCAAGAAGTAGTGCTGAAGCTGAGTTTAGAGCAACTGCCCAAGGAATTTGTGAAGGTATGTGGATTCTCAGAGTCCTAAAAGAACTGAAGAAAGAGGTAGAACTCCCATTGAAATTGTACTGTGACAACAAGGACGCTATAAGCATAGTTCATTATCCGGTTCAACATTGTTAAGATACGAAAGACTAAGAGGCATTTGAATAAAGTGTGTGTCTTGTAAAGCACTACGGAGACTTTATTATATATAGAGAGATTACAGCTAATTACATAATATAGTCGATGTGGGACTATTCTATATACAAATATTCTTAACACTATATTTACAAATATCAACAAACATGATCGTACAAAACATATCGAGATCGATTGTCATTTCATCAAAGAAAAGATAGACTCTGGTACTCTCTGCTTGCCATTTATCCCTTCCAATCAACAAACCGCTGATATATTGACCAAAAGCTTGGGAAGAACAACATTTGAATACTTGATCAGCAAGTTGGGCATGATTGACATCTATGCACCAACTTGAGGGGGGGTATTTGAATATTTCTTATTTAGTATTATTTATTTTCTTATTTAAGAGTCATTATGAGTCATTATGAGTCATTATATTACTCCTAAAATAAAGGAATTGATTTTGTATTATCTCTTCTATAAAAGGAGCACTCTTTTCTTTATAATAAAATAATAGAAAATTATCACCCATATACTTTTCTTCAGTTATAAATGTTATCATCCACCATTTAATAAATATTGTCTCTCAAGATGTCACCTTCCATGAACAAGAAAGTTACTTCCTTCAAACTCATCTTCAGGTGGAGAATATAAGTAAGGACGATGAGTCTTCTCTACTTCGTGACCTTACTTTCGAACCGGAAGTTGAAACTAAAACTAGTGGTGACAATGTTGAGACTGAACTTGATTCTGGAAAAATGAAAATGTTGAAACGTATGTTGTGAATAGTGGCCGATATAGCGGCGCGATGCGGAAAAAAAGGCCAGGCCGCTTTCGGCTATATCGGTTCGGCGCAATAGGATGAAGCGGCCGCGACATTGGGTTGCGAAGCGGGTCGGAAGCGGCCGCTTTTTCCATTTTTGCGGGTTAGGTCCACTCAGTTTCCAGCAAATAGTGAAACAGGTTGAGAGAGAGAGAGAGAGAGAGAGAGAGAGAGAGAGAAGCAGTTAAACAGATCGCAAGAGAGCAGAGAGAAGAAAGATCTTGTGAAAAGCTTTCCGATAAAGAGTGAAACAAATCACGGTAGAGAGTATAGAGTAATAGCAAGGAGAGAGAACACGTTTATTTTCCTTTACTTAGGGTAGGCGGCGCTTTTGCCACTCCACGCCCTTCTCTTATGCTTATGTTATAACTTAGGGCTTGGCTCAGAATGATGGGCCCAAGTTTTTTTTATTGCTCTTTTTTTATGGTTTTTGGGTCATAAGCCCAAAAGTAGTTGTTTTATTTTCTAAACACCACTCTTCACTATTATTTGAACCCTTTTCTAAACCCCACTCTTCACTATTATTTGAACCCAAGTTTTTTTATTGCTATTTTTTATGGTTTTTGGGCCATAAGCCCAGCTGCGCCGCTCCCATTTTAGGGTTGACCGTGTCGCGCCGCTTTCCAAGATTAACAACATAGGTTGAAACTGATGTGAGATTTGGAAAGAATTTAGTAATATACAAGAAAGAAGAACATTCATGAATCTACCCATATCCAACCATAAGCCCAGCTGCGCCGTTCCCCGCTTCTGTGCCGCTCCCATTTTAGGGTTGACCGTGTCGCACCGCTTTCCAAGATTAACAACATAGGTTGAAACTGATGTGAGATTTGGAAAGAATTTAGTATATACAAGAAAGAAGAACATTCATGAATCTACTCATATCCAAGAATCCAATCCGACATTATATGAGATAACTTCTCCTGATCCTTCAAGCACTAGTGATTCAATTTTTGAATTTTCTCATGAATAAGAAACAGAATCCAACTCAGTACTACCATCACACTACAAGGATTTAGACCTTCCAATTGCCCTTAGAAAAGATATCAGAAAATGTACTAAAAAGCCATTTTATCCTATATCCAACTACCTAAGTTTTGAACAGTTTTCACCCACCCATAAAGCCTTCCTCAAGGGTTTAAACACTATAACAAACAATACCTAACTCTTTATCTGAGGCATTGTCTGACAGGAAATGTAAGAAAGGAATCTTCATATCTCAACAGAAATACATTACTAATCTTCTACGAGAGATAGGTAAGACAACCTGCAAGTACACCAATTGATCCAAGGGTAAGGTTAGGGAATGCAGAAGAAAATATTCCTGTTGATAAGGGAATGTATCAAAGATTTGTCGAAAAACTTATATACCTATCACATACTAGACAAGATGTTGCTTTTGTTGTAAGCTTAGTCAGCCAATTCATGAACCAACCAAAGGAGATTCATTTACAAGTTGCGCTCTGAATTGTGCAATATTTAAAAGGAACTCCGGGAAGAGGAATTTTGTTTGAACGAAATGGAAGTGTGAGTCTTGAAGCATATAATGATGCTGACAATGCAGGGCCAGTTGTGGATAGAAAATCAACTACATGATATTGTACTTTTTTAGGCGGGAATCTTGTGATTTAGAAGAGTAAAAAACAAAGTGTTGTATCTAGATCTAGTACTAAAGCATAATTCGGAGCAATGGGGACCTACTTTGGCTGAAAATGATATTAGAAGACTTGAAGATAAAAAGTGATGAACCAATGAGACTTTTTTTTTTTTGACTTGATGAAGTGTTTGTCAACTTCAATATGTTTGGTTCTATCATAGCCCATAATTTAGTGTAGCGTGATAGAACTAAACATATTGAAATTGACAAACACTTCATCAAAGAAAGGTTACATAGTGGTCTTATTTGCACTTCATCTGTTTCTTCTCAAGACAACCTTACAGATCTTCCAACTAAGGATCTGAACAACAATAACTTTGAAAAAATTGTTTTCAAACTGGGAATGATAGATATTCATTCACCAGCTTGAGGGACAGTGTTGTAAATAAGTTATTTTTACTATTATTAGTAGTAATTTATATTAGGGCTTTTAGTCCATTAGTTAGGCACATTAGATTAATATTCTTATATAAAGAGATTAGTACTTGTAATTTTAAGATACTTGAAATATATTATTCAGTTATAAACAGTATTTATTTATTGTTTTTATTATTAGTATTATCTTTCCCCTAATTAGTGGGATTGGTTAGTATAATTTTTTTAGTTAGGGTATAATTTTTCTTTACTTAGTGGGATTAGTTAGGGTATGGTCAGGATCAAATGACACCAAGGTGAACTTAATAACATGACATCTCCGATAATTCTTTACTGCATATTCGTATAATAAAATTTACCGTTAGATTGAAAGTTGTTAACATATAGATCATGTCTATAAAATGTAACATCAACCAGAAATCATTTGACGAGTCAACGAGATGCATAAAAACTAACGTCTTACAAAACTTCATGAAAACCATTAATTTTGATCATTCTCTATAATATATCAAATGATTTTTTATTGATGTGAAATTTTATAGGTGATCTATATAATAATAGTTTTCAATCCAACAGTGAATAAAAATGGATTTTCGAGAACTTGAAAATAAATTACGGAAAAGATAAGGGTCAAAATAGAAAAATTTGTAGTACTTAAGGGAAAGTGGATTGAGAATTTTCCAATAAGTAAAGGGAAAAAATGTATTTAAACCTCTTCTTTCTATTTCTGCAAAACGGCAAGGAATCAACTCACAGTCTGTTTAACGATATCATATTGCTAAGTTGTGGCAAGGGTGCATATTCGGATCCATTCAAATCACTAATTCTCCTGAATATCACATTTGAATCACAGCAAAATAAACATAATTAAAATGAAAGTTAAACTTCAACACTAACTTTATCATGATATAAAATACCATACGTACAATTCAATTAAGTTTCTCAAAAGTGATATTTCGGAAGGAATCGGCCCACTTAATCCACTCCCTTGAATGATTCTGTCAAAGTAAAGTGACCATTGTTTAAAAGTCAAGAAATACAAAAACAATTTGAGGAAAAATTAGTATAAAAAAGGATAGAGCATACAGTGTACTGATATTTGTCCAATTTTGAATAAAATCAGGTATCTTTCCGGACAACTGGTTGTCTGAAATTCGGCTGCATTGAAAGGGGGCGTGGAATTTGAAACATCATAAAAATATATTTTTTTATTATAGTCATAAGTAAACATCACTGAAAAAACTTGTCTCTTACAAATCTAGCAGTGTACTTAGCTTGGCCAATGTTACGGGTAGTTCTCGAGTAAAATTGTTAGACGAAAGTTGCCTATATATAATTAAAAAACAAGACAGTAAATTATGATTCTAAGCTATGGAATCAAAAGTGGACTATGAACATTGTACTTTCACATTTGAACTGAGTACATCAATTAAGGGGAAAAAATACTTACAGTGCTTGAATATGGGTTAGACTCCCAAGCTCAGAAGGAATATTTCCAGACATTTGATTGCCTGTCAAGTTCCTATCCATTTCAAGCTAAAGTTAAGTTCTACTAAAACTTTATGAATTGAACGCATACATGCTTATGTACTTATGAAATAGAATTATTTTTTGCTAAGTAGGATAACAAGTAACTCACAATTGTATCAGAGTAGATATATTAGCAATCTCCTTTGGTATTGAACCGGTTAATCGATTTCCGGAGAGAATACTATGATGATTAAGAAATATGCGATCATTAGCTTATTTTTGCATGTAACTATTACAAGTATATAAGAAAATGAATGCTAAGTCTTAAAAGAATATACTATAAGACCCATATGTCAAGATCTTAGAATATATACCTCTAAAGAACAACCCATGATTAAAAACCAGAAAAGAAAAATAAGAGACAAATCATACATGTTAAGAAGATTCGTCATGGAGCCCCATTCTTTAGGAATTGTACCGTTCAAGTAATTGCGAGAGAGATCACTTTAATAGAAGAGCAATGGCAGGAGAGAAAGAGTTTGCCATGCAAGATAAATGTGATTTAGGATATAAAACAAGTTCAATAATATTTTTTATCAGGATATTAGGAAAAAGCTTGGGAATTACATACATAATTTGAAGGTAACGCAGCCTGTTCAGTTCTGGTGGGAGAGTGCCCGGGAGATTTTGCTTGTTCAAAATTCTGTATGTTTATTTTACCATAAAAAAAAATTTTATTTAAATAAATCAATTCTAATATATTTGTTAGCCTATAGATTTAAAAGAAAATTGCAACAAGCTCTTCTACTGCTGAGAGTTTTAAGACTTGTTTTACCATTTGTCAAACATAATTTTAGCACAATACATATCTTTGACAGCAAAGACATGTAAAATAAGAAATCAAACCAAATTATTAAGACTACTGATATCAGAGGGTCGCTTCTATGGAAAATTAACTTACATTGTAACAACATGGCAGAAGTTGTCACCAGCTACAGAGCAGTTACAGGTGACATTGTTCTCTAACTTTGTAACCCAGTTGCTGCATGGATCTGTGTTGAAATTCCAATCCTTCTTACCAAGTGAGTTAGCTATATCTTGAAGAGCTTTCTCTAAATATACAATTCAGAAGCTATCAGCTAAGAACTGAAAATTTTCTAATCTTCAAACACATGTCATCAAATATATATATATATATATATATATATATATATATATATATATATATATATATATATATATATATATATATATATATATATATATATATATATATATATATATATATATGTAGACAATTTCTATAGAAATTCTGAACAAAAAAAAAACTTGAATCCTTAGATAAAGAAAATCTGGAAAAGAGAGAGAGAAATGGGAGCTATGGTAGAAATAGATATCATACTTTCATCGGGGTGAATCGTAGTAGCTCCAAAAGCTGATATAGATATGAGCCAAATGGCAATGAGTGAAAGGAAGATACACTGCGAGGAAGTGTTCATCTTAATATTAACAAGGGAAGCTCATATATATCAATAATTTAGAAGTTGAGAGTTTGAATATATACTCAGTGTTTTTAAAAGGGTTAATCCAATCCCTTAACCTATCTATGTAAAACTAATGTGATTGAGAACTTGTACATTGATGAATCAATCAACTTATTAACTACCCATAAATAAAAGAACTTAAAGTCAAGTGTATGGTTCAAAGATGTTTGATTCACATGGATGATTACCAGACATATATTTAAGGGAGGAAAGTGACATTGGAAAGATTTTGAGGAGAAGACTCAGAAAGTGCATATACAAGTCAAGCTTTTACACTATAGATATGTATGCCCCAGCCAGAATTTATAACAAACAGATAAACGTCTTAAAGTTTCAATAATTTCAGAGACTAAGATAGATAATGAGTAACAAAATGCATATAGAAGTCAAGCTTTAGACTATTCTGCATGTACTAGAGATGTATACCCCAGCTAGGAATTTTAACAAACAGATAAACGTCATTGTCATAGTAATAACCAATTCATTTTCTAAAACAATTAGTGTGTCTATATTAGTGTTAATAACATTGATACCTGTAATCGTAGAAGTAATTATGGTTTCTTTACTGTGAAAATTTTCACAGTTCCGCCGTTCACCACCGTATACTTCTCGCGCGCGCTTTTCTTCCATCGTAAGCTATGTATATTTACATTTTTCCCTTTTTTTTTAGGTTTGTAACAAACTGTCAAAAAGAAAAAGGTTGTTACAAATATAAACTTCTTTGTGAATTTTTTTTTAATAACCAAATATGAAGAAAAAAAATACACAAATAATCAAAAAAATAAAAAAATAATTATATTTTTGAAAAAGCTATAAAAGAGATGCCAATTGAATTAACTTCTCCTCTTAAAAATTAAAGGAATGCGACAATTGACATGACTCCATCATGTATGATCTTTTGATCAAGCCATGTCAAACAGCGCCTATGTAGATATTTTTTTAAAAAAAAATTTATTAAAAAATAACTAACAATTACATAATTAAACGAATTCATTAATAATTAAACGATTACATTAATAAAAAAAAGTTACATATTATTTAATGGTTTCTCGGAACTCAATAACGACCTGTTGTTCCGCACCTGCCTCCTCGCCTAAGTCGTGGTGGGTTTCGACGATCTTCCTCTTGCGGTTGGGTCGGTGGTTGTTGTGGTTGGGTCGAGGGTCTTGCGTAGTCGATGCATTCAGGATCCCTGAAATTCGTCAGATCGTCATTCTGGAAGATCCGCTTTGAAACAATGGGGGTGGGGTTCCATGGAGGGTCGATAGCACTGGTCATATGAATAACGGGACTGCAAAGAAAATGAATCTTGTGGAATTTGGTACTATGATTGTTAGGTGTATTGGTATTGAGGTTGTTGACTGTAACTTGGGTTGGTTGGGGGAATATTCTTTAGATAGGCCAATGTTTGGGCTAAGGTGAGATGATGAGGAGCCCACATCAGGATGGCTCATGTATGGTTGGTGTTGTTGGTACTATGATTGGGTGTGGGGCATATGAGTGTATTGGTATTGAGGTTGTGATTGGGGTTGGGTGTTGTGAGACAGTTGGGTGTATTGGAATTGAGGTTGCGATTGGGGTTAGATGTTTGTGGATCTGCGTCGTCGTACTGTTTGGTGGGAGGTTGATGCATGTTGTGTTTGTTGTTATGCCCATTGTGTGTGTGGGTCGATCAAATACCTTGGGTCAGACACAAAAATTTCACGATTAGTAACCGATCGGTAGCAATCAATATATTGATCAATATGTCGCATATTATTCTGGTTGAGGAAAACAGGGAATTGTAAGACATGTCGGTGACGCCTATGCCACATCTTACACCATTTCGGAGCAAATTCTTTCCAATTAATACCCATTGGACATCGACTCTTTTGAGATGTCAAGATTCTAAACAAGTTGGAGGGCGCGGTATTTCTTGATTCATTCCGAAATGCATCTTGACACGGTCGCTTTGGTGCATCTCCACGATGTTGAACCGTATTATTGCAGTAGTTGCAGTCCAAACTAATGCTTCCTCGGGGTTGCATTCATGGTCCAAACCCAAATATGGTCGCTAGATAAACTATGGATAAAACTAAATTAGAATAATTAAAAATTAAAAAATGCCTAAATTAAAAGAAGAAAAAGTTTCGAGTTAATGTGTACATCATCTGGGCCAAGGTGATCTATAATATTACGATAGAGAGTCGCATTACTTCTTGGATTCTTGTTGTAATTCATACCCTTTACAAAAAACTTAAGGAATCACAAAAAATTAATTATGTACATCTATTTAGCTAATAGAGAAATAATGAATTATTTACGATATATACTTACTTTGTTGTGCAGGGGAACGTGAACAGATTGTAGTTGACAGGGTTAAGGGACTTCATTCTCCGCCAACCCCATGCTTGGAGCAAGAAAGTGCATCTATAAAAAGTACATGTGTCTTTTGTTGCATTTTTACATAATGAACTGTATAGATTGGCTAAAACGGCGGAGCCCCAAGTAAACTTAAATACATCATATTGACATTATTTCATGTGCTTTTGGGGAATAACAGGTTTCAAATAGTATCATAATATAATTTCTGGCTTAAATTATTTTATCTTCGTAAGATGAATTTTCATTCAACTTAAGAGACGCATAATGCTCTTTAAGTTCGGTTAGAAAAATACCTTGGCCCCTAGCAATAACTCTATCCACCATATCTTTGCCCAACATTTCCTCACATAGAGTATTGTGTTGTTGAACCGACTCATTTACCTCATCACCATCAATAACGAGTCCTATTAACATGTACACATCCTCTAATATGATGGTACATTCTCCAATTGGTAAATAAAAGATGTGTGTCTCGGGTCTCCACCTTTCCAACATTGCAAGAATAAATTTGCCATCGATCAGTAATGATCCGTCATTGAAAGTGAAAATAATATTCTCTCACATCGCTACAACCTACAACTATACTCCCTTGTACTGGAAGGCATGGTTAGCAAAGACAAAGGCTATTGAAAAGGTATATGGAAACTAGGAGGATTCATACAAAGAATTACCGAGCTACTTGCATGCACTTCACACATATGCTCCTAGAACAATTTATATTATGGAAACATTACCAGCATATGCCCCGAACGATTCCTGTGTCAAAGGAAATGGAATATTCCGTCACCTATTCTGGGATTTTCAACCTTGCATAACGTGATTTGCGTCCTGCAAACCTATTATTCAGATAGATGGAACGTGGTTGTTCGGTAATTACAAAGGCACGCTATTCATGGCGGTTGCACAAGATGGAAACAGTAACATTTTTCCAATTGCATTTGCTCTTGTCGAGGGAGAGACTAGTGGTGGTTGGAGTTTCTTTCTTAAGAATCTCCGAAGACATGTGGCTTCACAACCTGGTCTATGCTTGATCTCCGACAGACATGCTTCCATAAAGAGTGCATACAATAATCCTGCTAATGGTTGTCATGACCCCCCCTTCAACGTATGTCTACTGCATTAGACATATCGTAAAAAATTTCATGCGGGAGATCAAAGACAGAGCTCTTCGGAAATAAGTTATGAACGTGGGGTGTGCATTAACACAACCTTCGTTCCGACACTATCGCACGAAGATCAGATTGTCAAATCCTGAGGCAGGTAGGTGGATTGATAATATTCCAGTGGAGAAATGGACGATGTCGTACGATAATGGACAACAATGGGACCACATGACAACAAATATTATTGAATCAATGAATGGTGTCTTCAAAGGCATACGAAACCTCCTAGTAACCGCTTTGGTCCAATCAACATATTTTAGGATGGCTTCATTGTTTGCAAAAAGAGGTGAAATGTGGAATGAGGTGTTACAATCGGGAAACTATGGAGTGAAAGCAGCTTGAAATTTATCAAGGCAGAAAGTACCAAAGTACACACTCATCATGTGACAAGATTCCACTGACATAACCACAACTTCACTGTCAAAGAGACAATTGGCCATAACGAGGGGCTGCTAAGACAAGAGTTTAGGGCTATGCTACCTTCTCGTTGGTGTGATTGTGTAAGGTTTCAAGACTTTCGTATGCCTTGCTCTCATGTCATTGTGGCATGTACTTATACTCATTAAGATGCATTACTACTTCTATCTCCCATTTATAAGGCAGAACTGGATTATTGGCCTGCGTACGAAGGAGACAAAGTTTGGCACAACGAGCAAATGCAAAGGAATAAAAAGGGTCGTCCCAAAATCAAGTGTATCGCAGCTGAAATGGACTCCCTTGACAAGCTAGAAAGAAAGTGTGGTTTGTGCCGTCAGGTCGGACACAACCGGAAACATTGTCCCACTCGTGCTACTAGTTCGACACCATAAAAAGTGTATTCACATTATTTGCACTTTTTTATTATGTCAATTTTAGTCAATACCCATTTTTTTAATACCATTATCATTCCTTTGAAGTATATATAGACGACATTACTATTAAATCAAAAGAGGAAGAGGATCACAAGACCCATTTTAGAGGTCGTCTTCAAGGAACTTAGGAAGCAAAACATGCGTTTTAATCTGAACTAATGTACATTAGAAGTTAAAATATCCAAATTTTTTGGGATACTACCTCACTAAGAAGGGAAATCAAGTTCATACAGACATATGTTAGATCGTGATCAACATGACATCCTTAAGAACACAAAAAGGGAATTAAACAGTTGAACAGACATTAATACAGTTTTCATAAATCATCTTCAAATCCGCACACTATGCTTTACCATTTTATAAATTACTAAGGAAATAAGTCACGTTTGAGTGGTCCCCGAAGTGCGAGACTACTTTGACAAAACTCAAAGAAGTATTGTCATAGCTGCCCATCCTAGTTTAACTTGAAGAAGACGAGATGTAACACCCCAAAAATAATTAAAATATTAGAATTATTATTATTATTATTATTATTATTATTATTTCAACTTTTTTGTATTTTTAAAATTTTATTATTATTGTTATTATTATACACACTATTATTATTATTATGATTTTTTGGGAGTAATTTCATAATTTAGAATCAGTAGAGAGAAGACAAAGGAGAGAAATAGATAGTGAAAGAAATAGAGAGAAAAAGGGAGTGAAATAAAGAAATAAAAATAAGCTTTCAAGGAGATAGAAGAAGGAAATAGAGAAGAGAAAAGGAAAGAGATAAAAAAAGAGAAACAATAGAGAATCACAGGTTTTTCTGAGAAAAAGGAGAAAAAACCTAGCCACTCTCTTATTCTCCAAAGAAACCAATTCATCAAGGAGATCGCAGTATATATTGTGAAAGGAAGAGTTATTGTCATTGTTGAAAGCTTCGCAGGGGAATTTCTACAATAACAAGGTAAGGTGGAGATTATTTTATAACATTGAAATTTTAGTGTGTAGGATAGCGGGATTTCCCTTGAATCGCAGATTCATCCTAATTCTTATGAGAATTTCCCCACGAGATAATTACTCATAAACTTTAGGCTATGAATCTCTTTCATCATCATCTAATTTCCTCTTTAGTTCAGGTTTAAACCTAAGGTGGGGTTTTTAGGCTTTAACTAGGATTAGAACCTAGGATTATTGCATGAGGGGAATTAGGTTGAATTATTGAAACTTGCATATTTGATTCTATGAACTTACATTATTGTCATGAATGTGTGTGAAACTATACTTGCATGTGCTACTTTGAAATGTTTCCAGGTTTATCTTATGTTAAGACATGATTTTATGGGGTTATGGTTGGAAAAATGATGGGGATTTTAGTGGTTTTTGGTTCTGAAAAGGGTGTAACTGGTTACACTCTGTCTATAATTGGTTACCGCCCTCAAAACTGGTCAAAATTTGAGGCAGAACCGGTGTGTAACCAGTTACGTGTTTTGTGTAATCGGTTATGCACCCTGAAAACACCATAAAATGAGTTTTGTTACTCCAATTGAGACATTGTCGGGTGCGTTGGAAAGTTAGTTCAAATCTCTATCCAATTGTGAATTAAAATTATGCTTGTATGACATATTTATGTTAAAAAAATTGAATTTTCCATGCAATTCTTTTTTTACATGTGATAACACTTATCAAACAATGAACCTTGTTGACTATGCGATACTTGTTAAAATCATTGCAAAGCCCTAATGTGGAGATCAAGTTGAAAGATTGATAAAACCATTATGAAACCCAAATGCGACAATCAAAGTAAGAGTGTGGTTAAATCTCGTGAAGACCCTAATGTGGTAATCGAGGAAATGTGTTTTCAAGAGGGGAAGGAGGTTCGAGAGGAATTCACATATGTTTGATTCATCAAGCATCATACTAGAGTGAGAGTAGGTTGTATATAGAAAACGTGTTGTAGTACGAATGTAGCGCATATATAATCCTAAATATTTGAGAGTCTACGGACGTCTAGTGAGAGTGTTGTAGTACGGATGTAGCTCAGATGTCCTCCTAGATTTGAGTTTAGCAAGAGTGTTGTAGTGTGGATGTAGCTCAGATGTACTCCTAGACTGTTAAGAGTCCTTGGAAGTATAGGTAAAGTGTTGTAGTACATAACATATCTCACTTGTCCTCTTAAACTATAGAACTTAAGAAGAGTGTTATGGTTCATAAGGTAGCCTAGCTGTTGAAAGTATTTGTGGGTAAATATTTTCGGTATATATCGTATCCACAGGGATTGGTTTAATATTACTGCCGTTCTATAGTTGTTTATTTTGAGTGAGAAAAGTAGTTGAATTTGTTGTGTGATTATAACTATGCTATTAAATCTAAACAATAATTTAAATGCAAATTATGAAAGTTTGTTGACGATTAAAGAGATATGTTGAGCTTTAGGGTTCATCAACCTATTCCTATACAATTTGTTAATTACATCACAATTGAACAATCATTTGAATTACTATCTTCACTTATCCTTAAATATGATTCCATGTCTGCAAACCAAATTAGATAGACTTTTACCGTTATGAGACTCGATCTCTCCAAATATCAATATCGGTAATAGTAATAAAGAACGATAATTATGAAAACTCAACCACAATTCCATCTCTGCAAATTGGGACTGAATCAATATAGTAACCTAGGGCAAAAGTTAGAATCTTTTCTTTCGATTAAAGACTCCACAATGATTTAAGATAAAAACACGGTTTCTTATTGATAATAAATTCAAACAATTGTTCATAGGAATTAATCAATGGTATTGCATATTCATAGGCTAACTACTACCTTAAACTCAACAAGAGGAATTTAGCTCTCCATAGACATGAAGAACACACAAGATTTAATGGAGGGATTCATCTTCATCAAAGGAATGTCTTCAATTGGTAAAGAATCCACCTTCAATTGTTGTTCTCAGCTTCAGAATCAGAATGCTCTCCTAATTTCGCTCACCAAAAGTCTCTCCAAAAGTCCCCTCCTTATGAGGATTAGGGCTTTTATTTATAGCCTTTTTTCTTTATAACGCAATCGCCGCGGCGCGACATGGGCTGGCGAGGCGCGAACCCAAGTCAGAAGGTCTCGCACGTCTCGCCACTTGCTTTAGCCCAATTCTTTGTGATTCCTCTTCTTTAGAGCTTCTACGCTTGCGTGTTCCTTCGTCTTTGCTTCTTAACTTCAATATCTGCACAAATAACACCCAAAGTGATGCAAGTCATTCTACAATTAACATTGAACCTCGAAAGTTCAATTTTAACTATAAAATCTTTAAAAATCACAAGATATATTCACTTTTAGCTCAAAAGGTAGTTAATGTAACACATGAAAACACCATTTATTCATTCCTAACAAACTCTCCCCAACTTAGAGTTTTGATTGTCCCTAAACAAAATTACTTACCTCAACGAAACAACAAAAAACTACCAACAATCATGCCAAGAGTTTTTCAAAAAAGGTTTTTCAAGTGGCTCAATTCAGCAGCCAAATCAGATACTCCTCATCTCCCTGCAAACTCTGAACACATACATGAAACAGATTTTGAAAGAAAATTACCTCCAGAAGTTCAAAACACTACACAATCGCAATTGAATCAGCACTAATCACTCTCATAAAAAAGTATGATGAATAATAGAGGGGTTAAACACTCATCCAAACGATTAAGTCAACAAAAATCCATATCATACGTTCACCATATCGTTAGCATCAAGTCCTGTGGAATCTGAGAATCAGAAGGTCTTTCCAGGGTTGTAATGTGGTTTTAAATTCAAAGAGAAGAAGATAAACGAGGGTTGTTCCTATTCTAGGGAAGTATCCGAATCATAACTCCTTTCCTTTTTCCTTTATACCTCAAACTTTCTCACCCACTTCTCCCTTTTTTTTATTCGTAGCTCGATGTTTTTCTTATTCTTTTTTTTCACCAATTGTTTTCTTTCAAACATTGTTTTTCTTTTGTTTCTTTTTTTTTAAGCTACGAATTTCTTTCGTTCTTTACAAATCACCACCTACAGACTTACTCTTCTTTTTAGTATGATTCTCCCCAACTTGGAGATCACCCTGTATTCAAATTCTATGAATGCTCCCCTACTTTCTATGAAGGTAAAAGAGAAAACACATCACCAAATTTTGTGGTTGATGGTCCAAAATAAAATTTTTTATTGAGATCAAAACTCACCAGGTTTTTCCTTGGTGCATATGATGAAATTTATCTTGACCTCAGGCTCCAAGAATGGTTAGCAAAGGATCACACTCTCACAGAAGAAAATAAGTTTTAAGATGGAATCGGCTCAAAGAAACTCTCAGATTCAAACAAATGCCTAAATCACTTCCACAGATTTCCACAAACGATGCGACAAATGGTTTAGCATGATACAAAAAAGTTGAAATAATCGATGGTCTTCTGCATATATAGTAAACAATGGAAAGTTTTCCTCACAATGGTTAAGGCTAAGCCGATCCAACAAAAATAGTGTACCATAAAGAACTTCTGCCAAGTATTTACTAACAACCTATGTTTCCTGCACACACTAGGAGTTTGAGTTTGAAAATTCATACCTGACTTGTTACTTATTGAAAAAGAAAGTGAAAATTGAAATTGTTGAACATTCACTTACTACCACTTTCATACATGTTGCTCCATTGTTGGTACTTTGCTTGCTCTTCACTTGAGTTTTTCTTTGTGTTTTCAGGACTACTCACTCTAAATTGGGAACAACATAAATAAAATAAAATCATTCAAACATAAATATTAAAACTAAATTGAGTCATGGTGACAAAAATGCCACCCTAGATTCACAAACCAAGACAATTACTAATCGACAGGAATTAAAAATATCATCAGACAATAATAACAAAAAAACAGGAAATCCATAATAATCTCTCATTCCTCACGATCACCACATGTGATCCTCATCATCTGACAAACTGTCCTCCTCATGCTCCTACTCAGTCTGCCCTTGCTGATCAACTCCACTAGTGGCCCCACCCCCCCACAGGATAAGGATCGGACTCCGGCCATCCACAGTATGTGAAATAGCTTTCTCGAGTGGGAAAGGTACGCTCCTCAGGGGCACAGATGGTGTTCCTGTACTGCTGCTGCATCACATCATGCAAGAAAACATGAGAACGCTGACTAGCCTTTCACATGGATTCATAGTAGTGATGTGCTACCAGCGGGTCAAAGGAGGGAGGAGGTCCAGCAGACGGTCCTGCCTGAGAGCTTGTTGCTGCAGCCTGCTGTTCCTTCTCAAATGGAGTCTTGCAAAACCTATCAATGTAAACATCATCAATAGTGGAGTGGATTAATAGATGTCCCTTATCAGAACAATCCACTCCTTCAACATGGCACAAACCCATAATCAGACTAGGGAACGGTAGGACACATTTGTCGTTAATCCCATGCTCAGTATCACTTAGAGCTGCTCTCCTCAGCTCTTGTGCCATAATCGTAGTTATATCCACTGAGTGTCGAGACATGAGGACTCTTATTTGCAAAGCTGCATCCATAGGAATGGTGGTTACATGTGCCCGAGGTCGGATGTTGTAACTCATGATTGACAACACAGCTCGAGCATCGACATTTAAATCTTTCCTATGGTAGTGGATTGGTGCCCCATTCTTTCCAAGTACGGGTCCTTTTCCCTTGGCACAGATCTTCCTAGTCACATCATCCAACCTGTATGATCCTTCATATAGATGACTCCTATAATAGCATTTTTCACCTTCAGGTAACTCCAGTGGATTACCCAAAAACTCGCTGATCGCTTGTCGGTCAAAGCGGATTGTGTGACCCCTAACAAACGTCTCGTAGTTGTAAGCAACAGTTTTTGGAGTAAGTTTGAGAGCATTTGCATAAAACTCCCTCACAATATCCATGTTGATCTCCGTGTATGGTTCAAACACACGGCCCCAATTCCTGTGTTCAAAGTAACTCCACAGTGTGCTGTAGTCGCTTTTAGGTTTCGGGACAATCAACTTCTCTGGGAGAATGGTGCGAGAGGCCAATTGAGTGAACCTCTCTTTCTGGGCAGGTCCTAAGAAGCGTCGGGCAATGGGTTCTCGAGGATGGGTTCCACGAGGACCGGCACTTGTGGACTTTGTGCGACCTCTCTTGGCTGGTTGCATCTTGAGTTGTGATAGGGATGAGATGCAGATGATGAGAATGAATGAAATTTTTGAAATTTTTGGTTCGAGCCTCGCTGGAGAAGTGTGGCTGCTCGGTGGGGCAAACAATTGAAATGGGGTTCACTAAAACCCTATTTCTGAGTTTTTAAAAAAAAACAAAAGACGCACTGGCGCGCCTCGGTCCTTATTGGCGAGGCGCGCAGAACCTTCTGTTTGTGCTCGTGGCGCGTCCTTTCACTAGCGCGGCTCGCCGGTTTTCAAAAGTAAAAATTTTCTTTTGTTTTCCCCCCCTCCTTTTTGCCATAGTGATCTGATGATTCAATAAAAAAAACTAAAACTTTCTTACCATGTTGGATTGCCTTCCAACAAGCGCTTTGTTTAACGTCGTTCAAGCTCGACGATGCATGCTTTCAAGACTTTAGGTGTGGCATACTTTTCTCCACGCCCTCGAAGTAAGCTTTTAACCTTTTCCCATTAACAGTTCTCCTTTCTGTTGTTTGCGGATTCTCTACTATAATGGCTCCTTGGTTGCATATCTCTTTTACTATAAATGGTCCAGACCACTTTTGTGTTGCTTTACCTAAGAGACATCTTGGTTTTGAGTTGTATAGGAGCACCTTTTGTCCAACTTGATAGCGTCCCGGAGGTTGGGTTTTATCTTCTTTAGCTGCTCCCTCAGTTGCATTGATTTGGAAAACGTCACTCTTGTTCTTAAAATGCTTCCTGGCCTTGAACAGAGTAAATTTTACCTCTTCATTTTGCACCCTTATTTTCATGATTCCAGCATCCAGATCAATCATCATTCTGATTGTTTTCATGAATGGCCTTCCTAGAATTACTGGTACCTCATGATTTTCTTCCATGACGACTACCCCAAAGTCCACCGGGAAAAAGAATTTGTCTACTTTAACTAGCAGATCCTGAATCACTCCATAAGGTGAAGTGATGGACTTGTCGGCTAATTGTAGTGTCATATTAGTGGGCTTCATTACCACATTCCCTAGCTTCTTGACAATGGCTAACGGGATTAAGTTGATGCTCGACCCCAGATCGATTAACCCATCACCAGTAAAATTTCTTCCAATATTTAACGGTAAGGTTACTCGCCCTGGATCGGATTCCTTTCGTGGGGTAGTTCTTTGGATTATAGCACTGCATTGGGCATCAAGCATCACAGTTGATTCATCCTTGCATCCCTTTTTCTTTGTGAGCATGTTCTTCATAAACTTAGCATATTTGGGCATTTGCTCTAGTGCTTCGGCAAATGGTATGTTTATGTGAAGTTGTTTGAAGATGCTCATAAACCTGGTATATTGCCTGGCATTGTCCTTCTTTGATGGGGCGTGGGGATATGGCAAATGTTGACTTGGTATCACGTTGCTTGCCATCTTTTCTCTACTACTCTTTCTTTTTAGCTTTTCTTTCTTTTTAACTTCTTTATTCACATTTTCTTCTTCAGCATTATTATCAATAATTTCATATTCTTCATCTTCTCCATCATGTTTTTCAGCTTTCTCTTCCGTATCATCTTCAACATCATTCTTTCCAACTTCATTATTACTTCCTTTTTGTCCAGTCCTTGTCACCACCGCTTTGCAATGCTCTTTTGGATTTTCTTGAGTGTTGGCTGAGAAAGTTGCATTTGATTGATTAGCTGCAATCTGTTTAGCCAGTTGGCCCACTTGAGTTTCCAAATTCTTTATAGCTGCCTCTTGATTCTTTTGATTTGTCATTGACATTTGCATGAATTGTGTCATAGTTTCTTCTAACTTTGACGGTCCTCCTTGTTGTTGTGGTGGTGGTTGGGTGTAAGGTTGGAAGGCTTGTTGTTGATAACCTTGATTATATGGCCTTTGCTGATAACCTTGATTGTTATTCCTTGGTGGATAACCTTGTTGATACGGAGGATTTTGATATTGATTCTGTCTTTGTCCTTGGTTGTTGTTCATGTAATTCACTTCTTCTTCCAGAACTAGTGGACAGAATCCTGTTTGATGCTCTCCCTTGTATAACTCACACTTCGCAACTTGATAAGAATTAGATACACCATTTAGCTCCTTGAGTTGTTGTGGTAATTTAGACATTTGTTGTGTCAAAAGTTCCACTTGTGATGTTAGTAACTTATTTTGGGCCAGCAGAGCATCACTGTTATTCAATTCCAAAATTCCGGCTTTCTTATCTCTGACAGTTCGATCATGATTCCCTTGACGAGCATTCAGAGCCATTCGCTCTATTATCTGAGTAGCTTCAGCAGGTGTCTTGGACATAAGTGAACCACCAGCTGTGGCATCCAAGAGTGTCTTGTTTGTAGCTGTGAGACTGTTACGGAACATGTGGATTTGATCAACTTCTGCAAAACCGTGTCCTTTGCATTTTCTCAACATAGCTTTATACATTTCCCATGCTTCATTCAATGATTCATTACAGCCTTGAGAGAATACTGCTATTGCTGTTTTTGCTTCAAAGAATCGGTTTTGAGAGTAAAACCTTTCTAAAAAATTTTCCTCTAAGGTATTCCAGTCGGTCATCACTGTTTCGGGTTGATACAAGTACCAATCTTTTGCCTTAGATAACAAAGAATGTGGGAACAACCTCTTGAATAGTGTCTCTTCATCAGCTTGAGCTACACTAGTTGTACCCGCTAACTCATAGAACCGAGTAAGATGCGTGTACGGATCTTCGTGGTCTAATCCGCCGAAAGGACTTGCACAAATCAACTGTATGATACCGGTCTTCAATTCTGACGGTCTGTAATACGGTGAACTGACTTTTTATCGATCGAAATGTCGCGGTTAAGCATGAGTCGCCACCGACTTTTATTTTATCCAAACAAATTCAGAAAGGCTAAAAGAAACAGAAAAAACCTTTTAAAGAAATCTAAGTTCGGGGGGTAATTTATGCAAAGGGAAGGTGTAAGGCACCCTTTGCATCCATGGTTTTCCATGGGCTCTTAATTGCTTTACTTGCTCGTTTTCAGAAAATGTAGATGAAAGAGGAAAAATGGACTTTAGCTCGTAAATGAGCGTAGCCAGTTTTTGAAGAATTTTGAGAAAGAATATAGAAAATAGAGCATGGCAAGGCAATTAGAGGCAATTACCTTAAACTCAGATGATAGGTCTCTTTTTAGCCTTTCAGAATGAAAGGGTCTATCCTTGCCATAAGAGGGCAGGAAGCCTTTCATTTGGAGGTTGAAGGGTCGTCGAGTTATCATTCACCTTAAAACTATCCCATGCCATAGAGAGGCAGGTAGTCTAAAGGGAAGGATCAGAATAGCCTTTTTGTAGGCAGCCAGAAGATACCTCAGCCTTTCCCGTAGGCAACTTCCGAGGGTCGAGGTCATATTTGTGTATCGAAGGCAGCATCATTTAGGGTCGCATGACCTTTATTTATCGAGGCAGCATGGCTGAGGTATCCTCGTATTCGAGGGACATGGCTTATTCTGCAAAAAACACAAAGGCAACAGGCAACAAGGCAACAGGCAACAAGGCAACAGAGAGGTTACCCCAAAAGAGTGCGTGTGTGCATCAATCATGTGGTTCAATTCAGTTATTTATCTTGTAGTTAGTGACTCTAATCCAGTTTAAATTTGCACTCCCTAACTTACTAACCACGCAGTATATAAAGCAATAAAGGGGGAGGGAAATTGTAACCAGCGGATCCCTTAATAGGGTTTGACATAAGTAATAATAAAGACAGAAAATATCAGGGTTATGATTTAGGGTTACCGATACTCGTAGCTTTGACAATTTGACAAACCCTGAAAATTGGAAAAGGAAGAATAAACAGAAAGGGGTGAGTACATTATTAGTTCAGGGACAATTAGGGTTAACCCTTAATAAGATAAAGGATAAAGAAACTAATAATAAGTTAAATAAGTAATACTTAGCTTTGCATTTGGATTTGATCGGACATGGTTGACAGTCGGAGGAAAACCCTGAAAAAAGGGCAAGGGCAAAATAATGAAGGCAAGGTAAACCCTGATTTTAAAAGGAAACAAAGTAGACTTTTAAGAGTAAAATAGTATACTTAGCTTTGAGCCTTGATCAGGCGCACAGTCGGAAGGCACTTGAAAAGTCGACCCTGAAAAAGCATAGAAAAATATTCAGTGTAGGGTAATGTTCTCGTAAACCCTGATTAGGGTGCAAGTTAACCATGGTTAATAGTATAAATAAAATCGAATTAATTAATTATTGGTTCTCGACCTAATTAATTAAATCGGAACAAGAAGATTAAACTAAGTGTAAAAAGAATTTCAGGTATTTTTTGGAATTTAAATACAATAAATATGAATTTTTATGAATTAAAATAGAATATATATGAATTATAAAATTAAAATAGATAAATAAATAAATATGTTAAAAAAAATAAAGTGAAAATAAACATTATTATTATATATAAAGAATTTTTTTTTTTTTAGAAAATATATAGTTTTTTATAAAACAATGAAACAATATAAAAAAAAACAATATGAAATAAAAAGAAAAATAAAAAGAAATTTGGAGAAACTTAGCGAAATTGATTCTGTGTGGCTGGCGCTTGAATGTCTACCGTATGCCTGCAGATCTATGGGCGTCCGATCATGCTTCACGGAGATCTGAGGGTTGAGGGCGTAGGTTCACCATGGACCGGGGCTGCTTGCTACATAGGATCTGTGAGCAAAATAACAAGTTAAAAAATAACGTCGTGAGTAAGGATCGAACTCACGTTTTCCCACTTGGAGTCACACGCCTCTTGCCATACGAGCTGCAGTCATCACATGCAATTAAAACGCTTCAATATCAATATCATAAAAATCAAAAGCGAGAAAATTCAAACTGAAGCAGTCCCGCGCCCAGTCTCTTCATCTTCAACCTTGGACTGAAACTCTTGCCACGATGTAGCTTCCATTTAGCTACGGTTATGGTCGTGGTTAATCCCTGCCGTCTTCAAACTCATGATACGGACTCAATAAACTTCAAATAAAAAAACAGATCGATTAAACATTATCCCCTAAACATGAAAATGCCATTAATCTCGAATGATTTGGCCTTTATCCGAAATTCCCCAATTTGGGGCTTATAAACCCTAGCAATGGTGAATTGTTAATCATGCGATACAAATCAAATTGAATGACACAGAAAGCTCACAAACATTGTTATGAACACATTTATACAATCAAATTCAATTCATAATATGTGTACGATGAGAATCGAATTCAAAAAGTTTGCTCAAACCGTGGTCTTAATGGGAACGATTCTGGACGTGATGGATGTTGATGACGATCCAATTCCCTTCAGAGAATGCCGAGGTAGCTTCCAGGATCCTCAGAATGGCTTGAATCGATCAAATTCTCAGTATGCACCTTGCTTGGATCTCACGGATTTCTTGAACATGGCAAGGGTTTCTCTGCAGCGAATTTCCAACCATTCTTCACCAGGGTTTGTCAAGTATATATAATATATCACTTTTAGGTCATAATCTGAACCAAATATCCATTTAAACCATGAAATTGGATTTGGAGAAATTTGATTGATAATTGGTATTGAATGTTTCTATTTTTGACCTTAATCGATTCAATCACCATATCCATGAGATTATATTGGCTATATGACATAAATAATGATTGAATTTGATTTATAATTGAGAAAAAAAATCATATCTCTTACTTTTATTATTTTCATGATTAATTTATAATTTTTAATAAATAAAAACCATAAATATCAATAAAAACAATAAAAAATAAAAGTATATATCCTTGGGACGTGCATGGGCCTAAGATGAAGTTTGGATGGAAAAAACATAGGCCCATTTGGAAATGTTTGGAATTTTGAACCTTTTCTCTTCACATTTTTTCTCAAAAATAGTCCAACTTTGACAAGACATATCTCCCTCAATTTTTGAGGTATGGAGGTGTTCTAGGACTTTTTAGAAACCTTAGAGAGTCCTCTAACCAGTGTCTTTGGTCTCATATCAAAATTATTTTCCATGCTCATTTTATGTCCTTTTGAAAAAAGTGTCTTTTTGTTGACTTTTTAGGTTAAGATAGTCGACTGTTGACTTTCTGAGCAAATGAATGACTATTCCTTTGAATTGAGCCTTGATACTTGTCATAGGGATAGTGTGAGACATGTTGAGCCATATGAGATTCTTGGAAGCCATTGATTCAGTGATTTTCCTTTGAAAGAATCAAACCCTAGTTCAGAGCCTTTGTGTAGGAGAATGTGTCTTATGAGTTTTGTGCATTGAACTGATTTTGAATAGAAAAATAGTGTGGGCAAATTTTGGGGTATGACAGCTGCCCCTGTTCAATTATCTTAAACCTGAAGATGTAGAGTGGTTTGTGTGCCAGTCGGTATCTGAAGGTGGAAGATGATTGAACACTAGAATACCAAGAAATTTGCCCTAGCTAACGTAGGGACTTTTGTCGGAGATGGGCTTAAAGATGCCATCGAAGCCTTGAGAGGAAGTTTATTAGAGATTGATCATGTCAGCACTGTTCGTAGTGACTGAATTAGATCCAAATCCTTTGAAATATTCATGGAGGATGCTCGAAACTAAGTATCAGAACTAAATCGTCGTCTTGATTATCTCTGAACTATCTTCGAAATAATTGTCACAATTAAATCTCTATCTTGATTATCTCTGAACTATCTTTGGAGGATATCCAAAATTAAGTGTCAGGACTAAATCTTGGTCTTGATCATTTCTGAACTATCTCTGGAAGATATCCAAAATTAAGTATCAGAATTAAATCTCTGTCTTGATTATCTCTGAGCTATCTTTGGAAGATATCCAAAATTAAGTATCAGGATTAAATCTCTGTCTTGATTATCTCTGAACTATCTTTGGAAGATATCCAAAGTTAAGTATCAGAATTAAATCTCTGTCTTGATTATCTCTGAGCTATCTTTGGAAGATATCCAAAATTAAGTATCAGAATTAAATCTCTGTCTTGATTATCTCTGAACTATCTTTGGAAGATATCCAAAATTAAGTATCAGAACTAAATCTTCATCTTGAATGAGTGTCAGAATTAAATCTTTGACTGGATTATCTCTGCACTATATCTAGAAGATAATATTCATTTGATTGTAGAAGTATACTGCAAAAGAAACATCAGTTTTATGCAATGTCGTGATGCATGTATTGTGATTTTGAAATGAATGAGAGTAATATGACTATGTAATGAGACGTATGTATGTTATGTATGAATTTACTATGATACATGATGTATGAACATGTTATTTTGGAGTATCTCGAGAAACTAAATCTCTGTATCATTGTGATTTTGACGCTTGATCTTATCTTGAAGAAGTACAGCTGGGGATTTATGATTTCTGCTTGGGGATGATCAGTAACTTGATGTACCCTGATTGGGGACAAAAGTATTAGTGACCCATGTTGGAGAAGAGAAAGATGTCGGGGAACCAGCAATGTTGAAGAGGTAAACTCTGTTGAGGAGCTATGTCTTTTGTTGGATGGGTATGTTTGAAGATATCTTCTTAATGATTACTTTGTGGGGATATGATCTTATGAACCTGGCTCTGTGGGGAGATGTGGGTGTCTTGAAAGTTGCCCCCATTATCATAGTAACTTACTACTCGATTCAGGACACGCTACTGAGTATTGATCAAGATGTTGAACTGGACTTGCATAGATTTGCCCCAGTTAGCAGGAACTTTGGAAAGATTCGCCTCGCGAGGACTTTATGAGATGTTCCCTATGGGCGGCATGCCCCCAGTAATTATAGGCTCATGACAATGTCCCATGTTGATCGGGGAGTAGCTTTTAGATATACTTGGATGCCTGCCCCTGATTGTTCGAGCATCCATGAGAGATTCTCGGAATCTTGACTTGATTGCCCCAGATTGATTGGGCAAAACATGTCATGCCCCTTGTATACGTAAGAGACATGGCTTCTTGGAGTAATATTGTCTGTCGGGATAACTTTCAGTCATTAGTTGTACCCTGTGCAAATTCTTTCTGTTGCTAACATTTGAAATTATGTAGCAGAATATGTTTAATAATGTATTCATGAGATGCAATGCATACGTTTGTCTTGAGTTTTTGAAAACACATTAAAACAAGAGATGTAAAAGAGGGATATTTATAGAAACATGATTTTTGTAACAACATGATGTTTGTAGAAGAAATATCAACTCAGCATTTTTGGTAAACCTTAAGGAGTCAGGATACCCTTTTGGTGACAGTATGCTTTCGAACTAACCATGCTTCAATTAGGACTTTCGAGGGTTGTAACGTGGCTTGGTTCATGGTTTCAGAAACAAAGGATAAAGGCTCAAAGTTTATTTGTACCCACCCCTCTTCGTGATGTTCTTCGATCCTAAGCTCAGCTAATTCAACTTATGCATTCAGGTTCCAAGAGACTTTTGGATTTTCACCTTTGATAATGATGATGGTTCACAAGCAGAGAGAACTTTTGAGATGACAGTCACTTCTTCCTTTTGGTAGTCACAACTTTGAGTTGTTCAAGAATTTATTGACTTCTTTTTTTCATCTTTTTGATATCCCTAACTTTTGCCTGAACTGTCTCTTTTGAGCTTACAGTCAGCGGGACGCCTTGATTTTTGCCTAAGTCATCTTTTGTTTTTTGACTTAGCAGGCTTTTCTTTGTACATACGTTTTTTCATTTTTTTCTTTTTTTGAAAGATATTGACTGCCTTACGTAATGATTGATTGGACCATCATTGGCTTTTGATTGACATCTCCAACACTTCTTTGATGTGTGCGGATGAACACTTGTGATTGAAACCTTTGTTGAAAGGTGTACTGAATGATTCTCTTAAAATAGAATGCACAGCCAAATTAACTGAGAACTACCCTGCCCCAGGTTATGATCAAGGGTTTTAATTAGTACAAGCAAGAAACTTCTACTTCTTAGGCTCAAAAGGGGTTGACGAGGGATTATCATCCTTATATCTCCACTGTTTAGGAATTGATACAATGCCTGTACATCGTCAGCATAGTCTGAAGGATAGAAAAACACTTAGAAAGGGGGGGGATTGAATAAGTGTGACTTTAAAACTTGGACAATAAAAATAAAGTGCACAATTATTTTTATCCTGGTTCGCTGTTAACGAAGCTACTCCAGTCCACCCCCGCAGAGATGATTTACCTCAACTGAGGATTTAATCCACTAATCGCACGGATTACAATGGTTTTCCACTTAGTCCACGACTAAGTCTTCTAGAGTATTCTGATCACAACTTGATCACTCCAGGAACAACTGCTTAGTTCACTCCTAAGACTTTTCTAGAGTCTACTGATCAACACGATCACTCTAGGCTTAGTTCACTCCTAAGACTTCCCTAGAGTATTCTGATCAACCTGATCACTCTAGTTACAAACTGCTCAGCCAACTGCCAAGACTTCCTAGAGTATACTGATCACACGATCACTCTAGTTCCTTACAACTTAATGTAATTCTAAGAGTATTACAAATGCTTCTTAAAAGCTATAATCACAAACTGTGATATTTCTCTTACAGTTTAAGCTTAATCTCACTAAGATATTACAAAAGCAATGTAGTGAGCTTTGATGAAGATGAAGATTCTGAGTTTTGATTTGAACAGAGTTTCAGCAAGTTTGATATAAGTTGTTTTGGTGCAGAATCGTTAACCTTGCTTCTCATCAGAACTTCATATTTATAGGCGTTGAGAAGATGACCGTTGAATGCATTTAATGCTTTGCGTGTTCCGTACAGCATCGCATTTAATGTTATACGCTTTTGTCAACTACCTCGAGCCTTGTTCACGTTGTGTCTACTGACGTTGCCTTTAGTAGCTTTAACGTTCCTTTTGTCAGTCAGCGTAGTCTGCCACGTGTACTTCCTTCTGATCTGATGTTTGTGAATATAACGTTTGAATATCATCAGAGTCAAACAGCTTGGTGCATAGCATCTTCTGATCTTCTGATCTTGAAGTGCTTCTGAGCGTGATACCATCTTCTGATCTTCAGTGCTTCTGATCTCATGTTCTTCTGATGCTTCCATAGACCCATGTTCTGATTCTGCTTCGACCATCTTCTGATGTCTTGCCAGACCATGTTCTGATGTTGCATGCTGAACCATTTGAGACACAACTTCTGAGCGCTGAATTATGCGTACTCTTTATATATTTCCTGAAAGGGAAATTGCATTGGATTAGAGTACCATATTATCTTAAGCAAAATTCATATTATTGTTATCATCAAAACTAAGATAATTGATAAGAACAAATCTTGTTCTAACAATCTCCCCCTTTTTGATGATGACAAAAACATATATAAATGATATGAATTTGCGATCAGAAAGAGTAGACGGCAAAAGACAAATTACACAGCTATAGCATAAGCATATGAATATGTCTCCCCCTGAGATTAACAATCTCCCCCTGAGATAAATAATCTCCCCCTGAAATAAATACTCGAAGAACTTTAATAAAAGACTTCCCTGATTATTTCGGTAGAGACGATCATATAAGCTTCCGCCTTCAGAGAATTCATAGCTTCTGACTTCTGCTTCCATTGGACAGCTTCAGAACTTGAATTTCTTTAGATCCTTAGAACACTCACAGCTTCTGATTCCTGCTTCCATCGTGGACAGCTTCAGAACTTGAATTTCTTTGATCTTCAGAACATTCACAGCTTCTGACTTCTGCTTCCATTCAGGACAGCTTCAGAACTTGAATTTCTGGATCTTCTAGAACATTCATATCTTCTGATTTCTGCTTCCCTCGGATAGCTTCAGAACTTTGAATGTCTACCAATCATCGCTTCATGCTAGATTTGTATCAGAACATTGTTGAATGTACCAGAGCATCATCAGAGCATCTCTAAATCCTGAAATGTTACAGAACAAAAAACTAAACGACAAAAGTCAGCATGAACGAGTTAGAACATAAAATGTATATTCCAATACATGATATGTATCAGAGCCAAATGTATCAGAGCATTTAGGCTAAAAACGTGTATCAGAGCAAATAATGTATCAGAGCCATAACATTATATGTATCAGAGCAAATAGAATTTTGTCAGAACAGGATAGACAATGATATTCAAATTCTATTATCAGTGCTTCTGATCGTGCTTCTGATTCCTGAAGCTTGACAGCACTCAGCTTGCTTCAGTTTCCAAGAGCTTATTCCTTTTACAGAATAACGCTTCTTATGGTTTTGCTTCTAGTGTTTGCTTTGAAGATTCTCTTCACTTCTTTGTACCTGCAAAACACTTAAACCATATAGAACTTGCAGTTCTTGTTAGTGAATGTGTGGGAGCTTTACCCAGCAACTGATAGATTTAATCAAATCATTTATCATTTATCTTCTCCCCCTTTTTGTCATAACATCAAAAAGAATATTTCAAAAGATTCAGATGTATAAAACGACAAAGGAAAACATTTTACTGGAATGTAAAACACAAAGAAACTTTTCATTGATAATCAAAAGATATTACAAAAGGTTCCTATGTTTAACAAGATGAAAAACATTCCTAGCAAATACACAGTAGAATTTCCAAAGAGGAAATCACTACAAAAATTAAAAAAAATACAACATTCGGTCAAGAAACTCAACATAGAAGTTGAGCATATCTTCCTACAACTCAAGAAAGTCTTCTGTCTTTGGATGAAAGTTGATAACAACATCAAAGAAGGATCTGACTTGAGAGGTATTAGAAGAGCCATTCCGAGATGCACAGAGATCTGTCGCCTTTGAGTCATGGAGCTTCAACAGGCTTAGGGTGAACGCTAGGTTTTGAGAGAAGAAATGAAAAACGAGAGAGAGAGAGAGAAAAAAAATCTTTAAGGGGAAAACAAAGAGATAGGAAACCAAAAACCATTTTGAAGAGTATTTAAAAAGAAATAAAATGAAACGAATGATGAAAAGCATTTAATGTTACGTGACGTGAGGAGAGATAATAAAGACAAATGAGGTGACTAGCACAGTTACCTATGGTCGGTGTCCCTTCAACTGCACGCACGTTTATCCATGAATAGTAACGACAGGTTTACCATCCCGAGATAAAAACGTAACAGCTGTTTTGCTTTAAAAGAGGTTCTGAATCAACTTAGACAATGAAACGTTAGTAATAACCGAATCATAATTTCTAAAAGATTTCAATCAGAACTTCTGATATAAAAAAATAATCCATTTTCATTTCAGAAGATACTCATACATGAGAACTTCTCATCTTCTCATCCTGGGCATAGATCCATACTGATGTTCTTCAGAATGAATTTAAACCTATCTTCAGCCAGGGGTTTTGTAAAGATATCAGCCCATTGATGGTCTGTATCAACAAAGTTTAAAGAAATAACACCCTTCTGAACATAGTCCCTTATGAAATGATGTTTAATCTCAATATGTTTAGCTTTTGAATGAAGAATAGGATTCTTAGATAAACATATAGCAGAAGTATTATCACAGAAAATAGGAATGTTACTCTCAAATATCTGATAATCTTCCAACTGACTCTTCATCCAGAGCATCTGTGTACTACAGCCAGCAGCAGCGACATATTCTGCTTCTGTTGTTGATAGAGCAATAGTTGCTTGCTTCTTGCTGTACCAGGAGATCAAATGACTTCCAAGAAATTGGCAACTTCCTGAAGTACTTTTTCTTTCAATTCTGTCTCCAGCATAATCAGCATCACAGAATCCTACTAAGTTGTATTCTTTAGATTTTCTGTAAACTAAACCAACATTAGTAGTACCTTTCAGATACCTTAGAATTCTCTTAACAGCAGTTAAATGAGATTCTCTAGGATCTGATTGGAATCTAGCACACAAACAAACACTGAACAGAATGTCAGGTCTAGAAGCAGTCAGATATAGAAGAGATCCAATCATACCTCTGTATAACTTCTGATCTACCTTCTTACTTACCTCATCCTTACCTAGGATGCATGTTGGATGCATAGGAGTTTTGGCTTCTTTGCAGTCTAGAAGATTAAACTTCTTCAAAAGTTCCTTCACATACTTGGTTTGATGAACATACGTTCCTTCTGATGTTTGATTTATTTGTATTCCAAGGAAGTACTTGAGTTCTCCCATCATGCTCATTTCAAACTCAGCCTGCATAGACTTAGCAAACTCCTTTCCAAGTGTAGCATTAGATGTTCCAAAAATAATATCATCTACATATATTTGACAAATTAAAATATCCTTTTCAAGGGTTTTACAAAAGAGAGTAGTGTCCACTTTTCCTCTAGTGAAACCATTATCTAGAAGGAAAGAACTTAAACGTTCATACCAAGCTCTAGGAGCCTGTTTCAATCCATACAATGATTTCTTAAGTTTAAAAACATGATTAGGAGACATAGAGTCTTCAAAACCAGGAGGTTGATGGACATAAACTTCTTCATCTATATAACCGTTTAAGAAGGCACTCTTAACATCCATCTGATAAAGAGTGATGTTATGTTGAGTGGCAAATGAAATTAATAGACGAATAGATTCTAACCTGGCCACTGGTGCAAAGGTTTCTGTATAATCAATCCCTTCTTGCTGACTATAACCCTGAGCTACCAGTCTGGCTTTGTTCCTTACCACTTCACCTTTCTCACTGAGCTTGTTTCTGAAGACCCACTTTGTACCAATTATATTGAATCCATCTGGTCTAGGAACAAGATCCCAAACATCATTCCTTGTAAACTGATTCAGTTCTTCTTGCATAGCAATTATCCAGTCTGGATCTTCTAGAGCATGATCAACAGAAGTTGGCTCGATTAAAGATACAAGACCTAATTGACAATCTGCATTGTTCTTAAGGAATGCTCTTGTTCTGATTGGATCATCCTTCTTTCCAAGAATGACATCTTCTGAATGACCGGAGATGAGTCTGGATGATCTTCTGACAGATGGTTCTTCAGAAATGCTTAGATCCTCCAGGGAAGCTGATACTTGATCTTCAGATTCTTTGCTTCTGAGAAGCTCTGCTTCTGATGCGTTGCTTCTTGGCTCAACAACTTCTGATATGTCAATATCATAACCTGCAAAATTATCAACCTGCTTTGGTTTTTCAGAACCAAGCTTATCATCAAACCTGATATTGATTGATTCTTCTACAACCAATGTTTCAGTATTGTATACTCTGTAGCCTTTTGAGCGTTCAGAATATCCAAGAAGAAAACACTTTTGAGCTTTGGAATCAAACTTACCAAGATGATCTTTAGTGTTCAGAATAAAACATACACATCCAAAAGGATGGAAATATGAAATGTTGGGCTTTTTATTCTTCCACAATTCATAGGGAGTCTTATTTAGAATAGGTCTGATAGAGATTCTATTCTGAATATAGCATGCAGTGTTTATTGCTTCTGCCCAGAAATGCTTAGCCATATTGGTTTCATTGATCATGGTTCTGGCCATTTCTTGCAGAGTCCTATTCTTTCGTTCTACAACTCCATTTTGCTGTGGAGTTCTAGGACAAGAGAAATCATGGGCAATACCATTTTCTTTGAAGAACTCTTCAAAGGATCTGTTCTCAAATTCACCACCATGATCACTTCTGACCTTTATGATTTTACACTCTTTTTCAGATTGAATCTGAATGCAGAAATCAAAGAACACTGAATGAGTCTCATCCTTGTGTTTCAAGAATTTTACCCACGTCCAGCGACTATAATCATCTACGATGACTAATCCATATTTCTTTCTTCTGACAGATGCTGTTTTGACTGGTCCAAACAGATCAATGTGCAAGAGTTCTAATGGCCTTGAGGTAGAAACAACATTCTTAGACTTGAATGCAGGTTTGGAGAACTTGCCCTTCTGACATGCTTCACAAAGAGCATCTGATTTGAATTTCAGATTAGGGAGTCCTCTGACAAGATTCAGTTTGTTAATCTGAGAGATCTTTCTCAAACTAGCATGACCTAATCTCCTGTGCCAGACCCACTGCTCTTCAGAAACAGACATAAGACAAGTCACCTTCTGACTCATAAGATCTTGCAGATCTGTCTTATAAATGTTGTTCTTCCTCTTGCCTGTAAATAGGATTGAGCCATCCTTCTGATTTACAGCCTTGCAAGACTCTTGATTAAAGATTATATCATAACCATTGTCACTTAATTGACTGATAGATAAGAGGTTATGAGTTAATCCTTCTACAAGAAGTACATTAGAAATGGAAGGAGAGTTACCAGACTTTATAGTTCCAGAGCCAATTATCTTGCCCTTCTGATCTCCTCCGAACTTGACTTCTCCTCCAGACTTAAGCACCAGGTCTTGGAACATAGACCTTCTTCCTGTCATGTGTCGCGAGCATCCAGAGTCCAGGTACCATGACATGTTGTGCTTTGTCCTTCTTGCAGCCAAGGATATCTGCAATAGGAATAATCTTATCCTTAGGTACCCACATTTTCTTGGGTCCTTTCTTGTTAGATTTTCTCAAGTTCTGATTGAACTTGGGTTTGACATTATAAGCAATAGGAGAAACAGCATGATAATTTTTAATATGAGTTTCATGATATTTCCTAGGTTGTGTCACATGCTTCTTGGTGTGTGTTATGTGAAAACTTTGTGCATGTGAAGTGTGCCTAATATCATGAGAGTGGCCATACTTGAACTGATCATACAATGGCTTGTATGTGAGTTTCATTTCATCAACAGGTTCAAGTTTGTATGGGGTTTCACCCTCATAACCAATGCCAACTCTTTTGTTTCCGGATACGGCATATATCATAGAAGCTAGCTGACTTCTGCCAATACTTCTAGATAAGAACTTCCTGAAACTTAAATCATATTCTTTCAGAATATGGTTTAGACTAGGAGTGGATTTTTCTGAATCAGAAGGAGATCCAACATTATTGGATAATTTTAAAAGTTTTTCTTTTAATTCAGAATTTTCCAACTCAAGCTTCTTTGTTTCAAATTCAAATTGCTTTTTCAGCTTTTTGTATTTGAGACTAATCTGAGACTTGAGTTCCAGTAGTTCAGTTAGACCGGAAACTAACTCATCTCTAGTAAGTTCAGAAAATACCTCTTCAGAATCTGATTCTGATGTAGATTCTGATCCGTCATCTTCTGTCGCCATCAGCGCACAGTTAGCCTGCTCATCTTCTGAATCATCTTCTGACTCATCCCAGGTTGCCATAAGAACTTTCTTCTTATGAAACTTTTTCTTGGGACTTTCCTTCTGAAGATTAGGACATTCATTCTTGTAGTGTCCAGGCTCATTGCATTCATAGCACATGACCTTCTTCTTGTCAAATCTTCTGTCATCAGAAGATTCTCCACGTTCAAATTTCTTTGAACTTCTGAAGCCTCTGAACTTCCTTTGCTTGGTCTTCCAGAGTTGATTTAGCCTTCTGGAAATCATGGACAGTTCATCTTCTTCTTCAGATTCTGATTCTTCAGGATCTTCTTCTCTAGCCTGAAAAGCGTTAGTGCATTTCTTGATATTTGATTTTAATGCAATAGACTTACCTTTCTTTTGAGGCTCATTTGCATCCAGCTCAATTTCATGGCTTCTCAAGGCACTAATCAGCTCTTCCAGAGAAACTTCATTCAGATTCTTTGCAATCTTGAATGCAGTCACCATAGGACCCCATCTTCTGGGTAAGCTTCTGATGATCTTCTTCACATGATCAGCCTTGGTGTATCCTTTGTCAAGAACTCTCAATCCAGCAGTCAGAGTTTGAAATCTCGAAAACATCTTTTCAATGTCTTCATCATCCTCCATCTTGAAGGCTTCATACTTCTGGATTAAGGCTAGAGCTTTGGTCTCCTTGACTTGAGCGTTTCCTTCATGAGTCATTTTCAAGGACTCATATATATCATAGGCTGTTTCCCTGTTTGATATTTTCTCATACTCAACATGAGAAATAGCATTCAGCAAAACAGTTCTGCATTTATGATGATTCCTGAAATGCTTCTTTTGATCATCATTCATTTCTTGCCTTGTTAGCTTTACGCCTCTGGCATTTACAGGATGTTTGTAACCATCCATCAGAAGATCCCATAGATCACCATCTAGACCAAGAAAGTAACTTTCCAGTTTATCTTTCCAGTATTCAAAGTTTTCACCCTCAAATACCGGCGGTCTTGTATAACCATTGTTACCGTTGTATTGCTCAGCAGAGCCAGATGTAGATGCAGGTGGATTTGTCGGAGTTTCACCAGCCATCTTTTAAATGAAGCGTTTTTCTCTTCCTGAATCTTTTCTAAACACGGTTAAGTGCTTGCACCTTAGAACCGGCGCTCTGATACCAATTGAAGGATAGAAAAACACTTAGAAAGGGGGGGATTGAATAAGTGTGACTTTAAAACTTGGACAATAAAAATAAAGTGCACAATTATTTTTATCCTGGTTCGCTGTTAACGAAGCTACTCCAGTCCACCCCCGCAGAGATGATTTACCTCAACTGAGGATTTAATCCACTAATCGCACGGATTACAATGGTTTTCCACTTAGTCCACGACTAAGTCTTCTAGAGTATTCTGATCACAACTTGATCACTCCAGGAACAACTGCTTAGTTCACTCCTAAGACTTTTCTAGAGTCTACTGATCAACACGATCACTCTAGGCTTAGTTCACTCCTAAGACTTCCCTAGAGTATTCTGATCAACCTGATCACTCTAGTTACAAACTGCTCAGCCAACTGCCAAGACTTCCTAGAGTATACTGATCACACGATCACTCTAGTTCCTTACAACTTAATGTAATTCTAAGAGTATTACAAATGCTTCTTAAAAGCTATAATCACAAACTGTGATATTTCTCTTACAGTTTAAGCTTAATCTCACTAAGATATTACAAAAGCAATGTAGTGAGCTTTGATGAAGATGAAGATTCTGAGTTTTGATTTGAACAGAGTTTCAGCAAGTTTGATATAAGTTGTTTTGGTGCAGAATCGTTAACCTTGCTTCTCATCAGAACTTCATATTTATAGGCGTTGAGAAGATGACCGTTGAATGCATTTAATGCTTTGCGTGTTCCGTACAGCATCGCATTTAATGTTATACGCTTTTGTCAACTACCTCGAGCCTTGTTCACGCTGTGTCTACTGACGTTGCCTTTAGTAGCTTTAACGTTCCTTTTGTCAGTCAGCGTAGTCTGCCACGTGTACTTCCTTCTGATCTGATGTTTGTGAATATAACGTTTGAATATCATCAGAGTCAAACAGCTTGGTGCATAGCATCTTCTGATCTTCTGATCTTGAAGTGCTTCTGAGCGTGATACCATCTTCTGATCTTCAGTGCTTCTGATCTCATGTTCTTCTGATGCTTCCATAGACCCATGTTCTGATTCTGCTTCGACCATCTTCTGATGTCTTGCCAGACCATGTTCTGATGTTGCATGCTGAACCATTTGAGACACAACTTCTGAGCGCTGAATTATGCGTACTCTTTATATATTTCCTGAAAGGGAAATTGCATTGGATTAGAGTACCATATTATCTTAAGCAAAATTCATATTATTGTTATCATCAAAACTAAGATAATTGATAAGAACAAATCTTGTTCTAACATAGTCCGTCCAAAAGCATACTGTATGAGGTTGCGGTATCATTTTCGTCATCCTCCCTTAAAAGGCCTACAGCTTAGCAGGAGTTGAATAAACACAAAACATATGCAAAGTAAATACGCAATTTAAAATGAGTGATAACGAAATAATGTATTCAAGACAAACATATGCAATGCACTGATGATAATTATTAAAACAGATAATGTCTATCATAAGTCGAATGTTTAAACAAACAGAATAGAAATTGCAAATGAAAGTAAATCTAATGATCTAAAAATTTCATCCTTCTAGCCATCCATAGCATTAGCAATCTTGTTGTGATTAGGCATGGGAGCAGTGATCACATTAGGAGTTGCAGGGATGTCGAACTCAATTTCGCCAGCGTCGATCATATCTTGGATCTTGTTTTTCAACGGCCAACAATTCTCTGTGTCATGTCCAGGACTATTAGAATGATATGCGCACCTTGCATTGGGCTTATAACTAGGAGCAGAGGTGTTAGGATTCTTAGGAGGATCCCTCAGGGTGATCAAATTTGCCTTTAGCAGGTGTTGTAAAGCTTGACCTAGTGACATGTTGATCTTTGTGAATTGACGTCTGGGCGTATCTTTTTTGTTTTGACGACCTTGTTGAGGTGCCGGTGTGGTGCTCAGAACTGCCCCAATAGATTGATCGTGATTTATCCTTTTCTGCCCATACACAGCATTGGAATCAGACCTCCCATTGAAATGATTCTTTGTAGTACTTGAGGATGTAGCCACTTGAATCTTACCACTTCGGATGCCATTCTCGACACGTTCCCCAGTTAGTATAAGCTCAGCGAATCCAGATGACGAACTTCCCAGCAAATGACTTTAGAAAGGGCCAGTCAATGTATTCATAAACATATCTACCAGCTCCCTATCAGTCAAAGAAGGTTTGACTCTTCCAGCTAGATCTCTCCATTTCTGAGCGTACTCTTTGAAACTTTCATTAGAGCCCATAGACATGCTTTGTAGTTGCATGCGAGTTGGTGCAAGATCAGAATTGTATCGATATTGTTGGTAGAAGGCACCCATCAGATCTTCCCATGTACGGATGTTAGTACTTTCCAATTGATAGTACCATTCGAGTTGAGTTCCAGATAAGCTCTCTTGGAAAAAGTGAATCCATAGCTTCTTATCAGCAGTATGAGCTTGAATCTTTCTTACATAGGACCTCAAGTGCAGCTTAGGACAAGAGACTCCATCGTATTTTGCAAAAGTTGGAATCTTGAATTTCAGAGGTATAACAACTCCAGAGACGAGTCCTAGATCTTCAAAATCCAGTCCAGGTACCTTCTGAATTTCTATGGCTTTCATACGTTCCTCCAGCAACTTATATTTGTCATCAGGATGTTCATCCTCATGGTGGTAGTCCTCTTCTTCTTCAGAGGGTTTGGCAGAATCATGGTTACTTTTTGCCTCAGTTTTGATACTAGCATCATCATCTTGCTCATCTTCGTCACTGTCTTCAGAGGTTTCAGCATCCCTGAGTTGCAAGATTGGTCTAAGCTTTTTCACCTTAGTCTTCTTACCCTTCTTCTTCTTCTTTTTAGTCAGCATGGCTTTCAGCTCTTCTTGCCCCTTGGACAAATTCAGAATTAAGGCTTGGAATTCAGTGTTTTGAGCTTGGAGATCCTTAACTGATTGTTCGAGATCCATGATGCTGAAATAAACAGCGAGGAAGGATAAAAAACCCATCATAGGAAACCTGTTATGCGATGTTATGAATGCAAATGAAATGTTTTCAAGGATCTTTAAGGAATTTAGTTAGCAACATTAGAAATTTAATCAGTCACGACTTCGTCTGAAGAACCTTGGCTTTCGTCTTTAAGCGTCCTTCTTTAAGAATCAAGCTCACCATATCGAGTGGGTCATCGCCTCTGATTCCGGACACCTCTGATTTTGAAGGTACATGGCCAGAGGAAAATAAATCCTCTTGCCCCTTGATAGGTACAATGTCTCTGAATTGGAAGGTATGTGGCCAGAGGAAAATAAATCCTCTTGCCCCTTGATTTGAAATTCGGTCCTTGATAAGAGTACCTGAAATCATGCGCCCTAAATCCCTAAGATCCTTGAAAGGGTTAGTTAAATCGTGTTATGCTTATGATGTCATGATGTCATGAATGTTATGCGAATGCAATTCATTAGGCATAATGTGGGATAGTAAGGGCAGACACGCCCTTTTAACAAAACCTGCAAAGAACGAAGGTTAGTAGCAAACACAAACAGGTCACACAAGTCACGCAAGTCACACAATTTTTGGCTTAAGGCTTGCATGGAGTCTGATCAGGTGTCCTTCCCAAGGGTATTTCTATGGATAAGGAAATTTCAGCAACGGGTTCTACAAGTTATCCAGAATTGTCAGCCCTTCTAAAGCACCCTCGGACATGATGCATTCGCACCATGCAATGATACTTTGAGAAAGAACCTATCTGAATTGTAGCATCGGGTAGCGACTAGTTCTTAACATTTGTCAAGAGTAGTCCCCCCGCTACGTTCCTAAAGGCCAGGATGGGTTAAGGGTAACTAAAGGTCCTTGAGCTCCGGCGCACCCACAGACACATACATAGACCTCCCTCATTTGAGAAAGGTGTGCATATGCTATGGAGTCCTAACTCAAGCGTGAACTTCATATTGACTCATCTCCCACATATGTGAAAGAGGTCGCCATGACTATGCCACTCCTAATCTTAGGTGTACTTGAATCCGGGAATAGGATTCGTCCTTCAATTTTCCCAAAACAGCCCTGAAAAATAAAACAAGCAAAGCAAGCAATAGAAAACATTTAAGTGATTCCTAAACTTTTAAGGTAACCCCTCTTTTATCGAATTTTATCCCCAGCAGAGTCGCCAGTTCTGTAATACGGTGAACTGACTTTTTATCGATCGAAATGTCGCGGTTAAGCATGAGTCGCCACCGACTTTTATTTTATCCAAACAAATTCAGAAAGGCTAAAAGAAACAGAAAAAACCTTTTAAAGAAATCTAAGTTCGGGGGGTAATTTATGCAAAGGGAAGGTGTAAGGCACCCTTTGCATCCATGGTTTTCCATGGGCTCTTAATTGCTTTACTTGCTCGTTTTCAGAAAATGTAGATGAAAGAGGAAAAATGGACTTTAGCTCGTAAATGAGCGTAGCCAGTTTTTGAAGAATTTTGAGAAAGAATATAGAAAATAGAGCATGGCAAGGCAATTAGAGGCAATTACCTTAAACTCAGATGATAGGTCTCTTTTTAGCCTTTCAGAATGAAAGGGTCTATCCTTGCCATAAGAGGGCAGGAAGCCTTTCATTTGGAGGTTGAAGGGTCGTCGAGTTATCATTCACCTTAAAACTATCCCATGCCATAGAGAGGCAGGTAGTCTAAAGGGAAGGATCAGCATAGCCTTTTTGTAGGCAGCCAGAAGATACCTCAGCCTTTCCCGTAGGCAACTTCCGAGGGTCGAGGTCATATTTGTGTATCGAAGGCAGCATCATTTAGGGTCGCATGACCTTTATTTATCGAGGCAGCATGGCTGAGGTATCCTCGTATTCGAGGGACATGGCTTATTCTGCAAAAAACACAAAGGCAACAGGCAACAAGGCAACAGAGAGGTTACCCCAAAAGAGTGCGTGTGTGCATCAATCATGTGGTTCAATTCAGTTATTTATCTTGTAGTTAGTGACTCTAATCCAGTTTAAATTTGCACTCCCTAACTTACTAACCACGCAGTATATAAAGCAATAAAGGGGGAGGGAAATTGTAACCAGCGGATCCCTTAATAGGGTTTGACATAAGTAATAATAAAGACAGAAAATATCAGGGTTATGATTTAGGGTTACCGATACTCGTAGCTTTGACAATTTGACAAACCCTGAAAATTGGAAAAGGAAGAATAAACAGAAAGGGGTGAGTACATTATTAGTTCAGGGACAATTAGGGTCAACCCTTAATAAGATAAAGGATAAAGAAACTAATAATAAGTTAAATAAGTAATACTTAGCTTTGCATTTGGATTTGATCGGACATGGTTGACAGTCGGAGGAAAACCCTGAAAAAAGGGCAAGGGCAAAATAATGAAGGCAAGGTAAACCCTGATTTTAAAAGGAAACAAAGTAGACTTTTAAGAGTAAAATAGTATACTTAGCTTTGAGCCTTGATCAGGCGCACAGTCGGAAGGCACTTGAAAAGTCGACCCTGAAAAAGCATAGAAAAATATTCAGTGTAGGGTAATGTTCTCGTAAACCCTGATTAGGGTGCAAGTTAACCATGGTTAATAGTATAAATAAAATCGAATTAATTAATTATTGGTTCTCGACCTAATTAATTAAATCGGGACAAGAAGATTAAACTAAGTGTAAAAAGAATTTCAGGTATTTTTTGGAATTTAAATACAATAAATATGAATTTTTATGAATTAAAATAGAATATATATGAATTATAAAATTAAAATAGATAAATAAATAAATATGTTAAAAAAAATAAAGTGAAAATAAACATTATTATTATATATAAAGATTTTTTTTTTTTTAGAAAATATATAGTTTTTTATAAAACAATGAAACAATATAAAAAAAAACAATATGAAATAAAAAGAAAAATAAAAAGAAATTTGGAGAAACTTAGCGAAATTGATTATGTGTGGCTGGCGCTTGAATGTCTACCGTATGCCTGCAGATCTATGGGCGTCCGATCATGCTTCACGGAGATCTGAGGGTTGAGGGCGTAGGTTCACCATGGACCGGGGCTGCTTGCTACATAGGATCTGTGAGCAAAATAACAAGTTAAAAAATAACGTCGTGAGTAAGGATCGAACTCACGTTTTCCCACTTGGAGTCACACGCCTCTTGCCATACGAGCTGCAGTCATCACATGCAATTAAAACGCTTCAATATCAATATCATAAAAATCAAAAGCGAGAAAATTCAAACTGAAGCAGTCCCGCGCCCAGTCTCTTCATCTTCAACCTTGGACTGAAACTCTTGCCACGATGTAGCTTCCATTTAGCTACGGTTATGGTCGTGGTTAATCCCTGCCGTCTTCAAACTCATGATACGGACTCAATAAACTTCAAATAAAAAAACAGATCGATTAAACATTATCCCCTAAACATGAAAATGCCATTAATCTCGAATGATTTGGCCTTTATCCGAAATTCCCCAATTTGGGGCTTATAAACCCTAGCAATGGTGAATTGTTAATCATGCGATACAAATCAAATTGAATGACACAGAAAGCTCACAAACATTGTTATGAACACATTTATACAATCAAATTCAATTCATAATATGTGTACGATGAGAATCGAATTCAAAAAGTTTGCTCAAACCGTGGTCTTAATGGGAACGATTCTGGACGTGATGGATGTTGATGACGATCCAATTCCCTTCAGAGAATGCCGAGGTAGCTTCCAGGATCCTCAGAATGGCTTGAATCGATCAAATTCTCAGTATGCACCTTGCTTGGATCTCACGGATTTCTTGAACATGGCAAGGGTTTCTCTGCAGCGAATTTCCAACCATTCTTCACCAGGGTTTGTCAAGTATATATAATATATCACTTTTAGGTCATAATCTGAACCAAATATCCATTTAAACCATGAAATTGGATTTGGAGAAATTTGATTGATAATTGGTATTGAATGTTTCTATTTTTGACCTTAATCGATTCAATCACCATATCCATGAGATTATATTGGCTATATGACATAAATAATGATTGAATTTGATTTATAATTGAGAAAAAAAATCATATCTCTTACTTTTATTATTTTCATGATTAATTTATAATTTTTAATAAATAAAAACCATAAATATCAATAAAAACAATAAAAAATAAAAGTATATATCCTTGGGACGTGCATGGGCCTAAGATGAAGTTTGGATGGAAAAAACATAGGCCCATTTGGAAATGTTTGGAATTTTGAACCTTTTCTCTTCACATTTTTTCTCAAAAATAGTCCAACTTTGACAAGACATATATCCCTCAATTTTTGAGGTATGGAGGTGTTCTAGGACTTTTTAGAAACCTTAGAGAGTCCTCTAACCAGTGTCTTTGGTCTCATATCAAAATTATTTTCCATGCTCATTTTATGTCCTTTTGAAAAAAGTGTCTTTTTGTTGACTTTTTAGGTTAAGATAGTCGACTGTTGACTTTCTGAGCAAATGAATGACTATTCCTTTGAATTGAGCCTTGATACTTGTCATAGGGATAGTGTGAGACATGTTGAGCCATATGAGATTCTTGGAAGCCATTGATTCAGTGATTTTCCTTTGAAAGAATCAAACCCTAGTTCAGAGCCTTTGTGTAGGAGAATGTGTCTTATGAGTTTTGTGCATTGAACTGATTTTGAATAGAAAAATAGTGTGGGCAAATTTTGGGGTATGACAGCTGCCCCTGTTCAATTATCTTAAACCTGAAGATGTAGAGTGGTTTGTGTGCCAGTCGGTATCTGAAGGTGGAAGATGATTGAACACTAGAATACCAAGAAATTTGCCCTAGCTAACGTAGGGACTTTTGTCGGAGATGGGCTTAAAGATGCCATCGAAGCCTTGAGAGGAAGTTTATTGGAGATTGATCATGTCAGCACTGTTCGTAGTGACTGAATTAGATCCAAATCCTTTGAAATATTCATGGAGGATGCTCGAAACTAAGTATCAGAACTAAATCGTCGTCTTGATTATCTCTGAACTATCTTCGAAATAATTGTCACAATTAAATCTCTATCTTGATTATCTCTGAACTATCTTTGGAGGATATCCAAAATTAAGTGTCAGGACTAAATCTTGGTCTTGATCATTTCTGAACTATCTCTGGAAGATATCCAAAATTAAGTATCAGAATTAAATCTCTGTCTTGATTATCTCTGAGCTATCTTTGGAAGATATCCAAAATTAAGTATCAGGATTAAATCTCTGTCTTGATTATCTCTGAACTATCTTTGGAAGATATCCTAAATTAAGTATCAGAATTAAATCTCTGTCTTGATTATCTCTGAGCTATCTTTGGAAGATATCCAAAATTAAGTATCAGAATTAAATCTCTGTCTTGATTAAATCTCTGCGCATACACGAACTTCTGCAAAAACTAGCAAACGAGTGAAACAACCAAATCGAGAAATTAGTAACAAAAACTCAAAATAAAACTATTGCAATGCGTGCAATATTGACACCAATCCCCGGCAACGGCGCCAATTTGTTGAAAGTATTTGTGGGTAAATATTTTTGGTATATATCGTATCCACAGGGATTGGTTTAATATTACTGCCGTTCTATAGTTGTTTATTTTGAGTGAGAAAAGTAGTTGAATTTGTTGTGTGATTATAACTATGCTATTAAATCTAAACAATAATTTAAATGCAAATTATGAAAGTTTGTTGACGATTAAAGAGATATGTTGAGCTTTAGGGTTCATCAACCTATTCCTATACAATTTGTTAATTACATCACAATTGAACAATCATTTGAATTACTATCTTCACTTATCCTTAAATATGATTCCATGTCTGCAAACCAAATTAGATAGACTTTTACCGTTATGAGACTCGATCTCTCCAAATATCAATATCGGTAATAGTAATAAAGAACGATAATTATGAAAACTCAATCACAATTCCATCTCTGCAAATTGGGACTGAATCAATATAGTAACCTAGGGCAAAAGTTAGAATCTTTTCTTTCGATTAAAGACTCCACAATGATTTAAGATAAAAACACGGTTTCTTATTGATAATAAATTCAAACAATTGTTCATAGGAATTAATCAATGGTATTGCATATTCATAGGCTAACTACTACCTTAAACTCAACAAGAGGAATTTAGCTCTCCATAGACATGAAGAACACACAAGATTTAATGGAGGGATTCATCTTCATCAAAGGAATGTCTTCAATTGGTAAAGAATCCACCTTCAATTGTTGTTCTCAGCTTCAGAATCAGAATGCTCTCCTAATTTCGCTCACCAAAAGTCTCTCCAAAAGTCCCCTCCTTATGAGGATTAGGGCTTTTATTTATAGCCTTTTTTCTTTATAACACAATCGCCGCGGCGCGACACGGGCTGGCGAGGCGCGAACCCAAGTCAGAAGGTCTCGCGCGTCTCGCCTATGATTGGCGCGGCTCGCACTTGCATTAGCCCAATTCTTTGTGATTCCTCTTCTTCAGAGCTTCTACGCTTGCGTGTTCCTTCGTCTTTGCTTCTTAACTTCAATATCTGCACAAATAACACCCAAAGTGATGCAAGTCGTTCTACAATTAACATCGAACCTCGAAAGTTCAATTCTAACTATAAAATCTTTAAAAATCACAAGATATATTCACTTTTAGCTCAAAAGGTAGTTAATGTAACACATGAAAACACCATTTATTCATTCCTAACACTAGCCTGCATGTCCTTCCAGAATAAGTCATGAGTTTAGTGACTGGTACCACTTGCATATATAGTAGAGGATACAGTGTATTGCCTAAGCATTCATTATATACCGCATAATGTCGTGTAACCCCGTATAATATTGTATGATTATGTAATGTTGTATGATTGTGTCATGTTTTATGACTAAGTAATGTTGTATGTTGTTATTTATGCTATCATTTGTTGTTATTATACCTTATAAGTTACAAAATGTATTATCACCCCTATGTTTCTATGTTTCCATGATATGAATCATGCGCTAGATATCCCCAGGTTGAGACTGAGGAATAGTCATAGGGCGGTATTTTTATTGAGGATGGTGTAAAAGACCACTTCATTAGTTTTCTTTCTTATTTATAAATGTTGAACTATTAAGTCAGCTAGTACGTTTAGGTTTGTAATAAGGCTATGATATTGTGACATCACGGTCGAGATTTTACTTTTAATTTCCATGTTTGATTCAATGTTTGAACAAGTACTCATATATGAGATGTGCGGCTTTATTTGAGTTAATGTGATGCTCTGTTTTATTATGTGAAATTAATACTCTAAAAAAATTATGTTTTATAAAAAAATTAGGTTTTAGGATGTCACATAGTTGGTATCAAAACCTGGTTTGTCCCTCAGGCTTTGTGAGTTATGAGTTTGTTGTGTCCTTCAGTACGACATGTGTATTAGCTGTAACAATAACATCCTCAATTTTCATGAGTTTTGGTCTTCCATGGGTTCTTTATTTTTCCTTAAGGCATTCTTTATCTACACTAAGGAACCAAAATTTCCTTTCTGTCTCCTTAAGCTTCTTCCTCGCTAACTCCCATATTTCACTAATTTCAAATATTTTTTCTTTGCCTTTTTCAAAGCCTCTCTCATATTATTCTACTCTTTCTTAGAAGAAATACAAATGGGTTTAGTAAAACTTTGGGCCATCTTCAAATCCTTCCAAAAACTTGACCTTAGATTGCAGTTTCTCCTCAATCATAAACTCATGGTTCGCAATAAACTTTGAGCTTGTTAGAGTAATCATTTTTGACATATAAGACATACATCTGGAGAGACTTTCTTGCAAGCCTTAGGCATCATCTTAAATAGTGAGTACCTATCCACATTAAGGATCAGGGCACAAAGCGTATCTAGATATGAAGGGACAGGTTAGGCTAAAGGACACGTTTTTCCTCTTCAGATAAACAGCACGAAAAGGAGAAAAGGATGGTGTAGGAATAGGAAAAACAGCTACAAAAGCACACACAAAATTAACCACCATTTAAGTTAGGATCGCAACATTTACAAAATGTCTACTAGTGTTCCCAATTGGAAGAGTGCCTTGACCTAGGCCACCTTCCACAAGGGATGAATTTGACCAATTCTTAGAATGCGTCGATTGAGCCTAACTCATCCCTATAAAATCGGCTTGTAAGGTGAGGATCTCTCTCATTTATAAATGCATTACATGTCATATCTCTAAGTAATGTGAGATTAAATTCATCCATTCAAACCCAATACAATGAAGATGTTAAGACTGAATGATGGCAAGTCAAATGCTGCAATTTAGGCGACTAAAAGCGGACCACAATGAAGGTGGAAATTCCAACACACCCTCTCACGTTCATGCCTCAATTAGGCAAAAATATGGAAGATGTGGGAAGCCCAACAAGTGATATATGATAGACTTTGATACCATCTTAGAATGTGAATTGGGTCTAACTCAACCCTATAAAATTGACTTGTAAGGTGATAATTGTCACCATTTATAAATACTACACATGTCATATCATTAAACAATGTGATATTAAATCCACCATTCAAACCTAGCACAATGAAAATGTTGGAGGCTGCAATGAAGACAAGTCAAATACTGTAATTTAGGCGACTAGGGGCGGGCTACAATGAAGATGGAAATTCCAAGATCAATAATTGGGCTTTTGATCTTTTTGTTGGCCCTATACTTATATTTATACCTATGATCATTATCCATGTTTCTTGTATAAAGAAAGTAATCAATCAACAAGAATAATTAGAAACCTCACACTCTGAAAGGATCACGGAACACACCCAAAATTTCAAGAGTCTTCTTTCAAATGAAAGGCGTCAGCAAAAACTGTGTGTCTATATATTAATCTTTTTCTTTGTTATCTTATCAAAACTACAAACAAACTCTTTAATTCTACGAACATGCTATCTTTTTGTGTCATAAAGGCCCAATTCACCAAATAATAGGCCCACTTTCATTTTGTGAAAATGTGCCTGTCTCTAATAGCGGGGAAACAATGACTCACAAACGACCTCATCAATGTTACCCCAATTTTACATATGGTCCTTTGAGAATTATTAGTATGAGGCTAGACAATGATATATCCAAATTTAAAGTTTTAAAGGAATTTAGTAATGACCTCAATGGTCTTAGGGGATTGTATAAAAGAGATTAGATTGAAAGGAGTTGTACTGAATCTCAAGCAAGAAATCTGTTACATCACGGATCACCCCAGATCAAAACCTTCCCCCTAGTAAACCATTTATAGAGGGAAGAGGGATATGGGTAACAATCATCCCCAGTACGAGGGAACTTATTTCATTTTGTTCTCTTATTATGTTATCTACTATTCTATTACGTGTTTTTCCTTTCTTTTTGATTATACAGTATACACTTTAGACGAGGAAGATAAGAAGAAAGGAAAAAAATCTAACAAGCAAGAATCGAAGATCCCTGAGCCTGTGCATCTACTACTAAATTGGTATCATGTCAACAAGGATTACGTCACTTAAGTCATAATGACTAATATATTTCTAGGAAACAATCATACCAAACCTATTCACATGCCATCACGCTATAAACCTTATGTATTGAGTGGCAAGAAGGCAAGGCGACATAACCCATAAGTTTCATCACATTCTAACATATCGAAAGAAAAGAATATGAAAAAGCTAAGAAAGGCTAAGGGCGGTTTGAAAAAATATATACTCACCAATTGTCCACGAGGTGAAGTTTGACACGCATGTTGAGAAACAACCTTGACTGTAAGTCATGCTCCGGCAACGTTGACCTGGCTCAACAGGGCTATTATTCCCATCTAGGCCGACGACCCCATTTCAAAGGTCCAAAGGCCCAAAACATTCCTCGGAGCAAGAAGGACCAAATGATCTCTCAACATTTGACCTACTGAGACGTGTGTTTTCCAATTGAAGGTTCTAGGGACCTAAAACTCTAGAACCCCAGTATGAAGTAGATGAAAGGTCGCAGGTTTTAGGTACACAGTATTCAAACCCAAAAATCAATATTAAACATATTTGTAGACAAATAGAAATTTAGAAATAAGTTTACACACAATATAAATGTTAATGAATTACATTACCACTTTTAATATATGTAAAAAATTTCAAACAGCTTATAAATATGGCCGGAAGTAGTACTCAGTTTTGAAGATATGGATCACAGTTTCATCACAAGACACAGTGGTTGGAGATCAAGGTAGCAATTGCAATTACTTGCTTATATACAAACAGTCTTAATTTCTTTTCTCCCAATAGGAAGAATCAGGGTGGACAGAATAAAGGTCTTCACCTGTCGAAGATGTAGCAGTCCATGACCCATCATTTAATAAACTCTGAATTTGTGATGGTGACTTGCTTATCTTATTTTCTTCCGTATGATAGTAATACTGCCTCATTGCTTCCATCTTCTTTTCATCCATTACTTCACTTGAATCTGAAACAAACTCTGGAACCACAATCCTTCCTTCAAGCATACTTACCACCGACGACATGGAGGGCCTAAGGTTTGAAGTGACATTCGTGCATAGGAGAGCCACATTGATCATCACCATAGCTTCCTTTTTGTTGAAATCTGAACCTAATCTTCTGTCTACTAGCTCCATTAGGTCGCCTCTCTCTTTCAACATATGTGCCTGTTGAAGCAAAGAATAGAATAGTTTTCTGAAACCCAAGTCATTTACAAGAAAGAAAAGATATTTTTACTAACAATAATTCAAATTCTTTACTTTGTTAACGTTTGTGTCAAAAATAACAATTCTTTACATTAGGTAATTCAAATTCTGAAAACTCTTCAAAGTTCAAAATTGATCATATTTATGTAAAATAACTAAACCCAAAAATGATGTCACTTAACGTGTAAGTCACTTGAATGCTTCATGATTTTAGAAATTGACAGTAACTATGAAATGTTTTGTACAATTAGTCAATTACTCATCAAAAGTAATGACTTCATTTTCCTTCTTGTGAAAAGTAATATTCAACAAAGAAATTTCTCTTTTCAAAATTAGTATTTTGTATCTTATTCGTTACAATATTTGTAAGGTTATTGTCTTCTTGTTGGTCAGGCCAAGGAAAGGGATAAGAACAGGGAGTACATGATTTTATTCGCTTTTAGAGTTTAATAATTATTATATTAGGAATGAAAAACATATATATATATATATATATATATATATATATATATATATATATATATATATATATATATATATATATATATATATATATATATAAGACACAAAACAAAGTGTAAGTAGATATTAATATTACTAGGGATAATAAAAATTTACATAACTAAGGGTGAACATCATAAGCTTACCCAATCAAGAAGATAGAATGCTTCCTCCTTTGTCCGATAAAGGGTGTTGCTCCTTCCACTAACGATTTCCAAGGCAACAACTCCAAAACTATAAACATCAGCTTTGTCCGTCAAATAACCATGCAATGCATATTCAGGAGCCATATATCCACTGCATAATTGAAACATATCATTTCAACAACTTAATATCAGTATACAACATGATGTCAAACTACTATATTATAAAAATTATCAATTGAATTAAATATGATAACTTTTTGGAGTACTTTTTAATAAAGTCAGAAAATGCAAGAATTATAGTTACTCACTATGTCCCAGCAATTCTAGTGCTAATGTGAGTATTATCCTCCTCATCAAGTTTGGCCAAACCAAAATCAGATATCTTAGGGTCGAGATCCTTGTCAAGCAACACATTAGTGGCCTTGATGTCCCTGTGAACAACCTTCAGTCTTGACTCTTCATGTAGGTATGTCAAACCTCTAGCAATACCAACACAAATCTTCTGCCGTATAGACCAATCTAATTTTATTTGTTCTTTCTCTGGACCTATATTTGTAAATTTAATAAATATGACATAACGAGACCATATAGTCACGTGTTATATCAGAAAATGTGGAATATCATACAAATAAAAACTGACAGAGACCGGCCATAGTGAAATTACCAAATAAAGCACGAGCAAGGCTATTGTTTTCCAAGTATTCATATATCAACAACAACTGATCTCCCTCCACACAACAACCATATAGTTTAACAAGATAAGGGTGTTGCAAGGCAGAAATCATGCCTATCTCATTTAAAAACTCACGATTCCCCTGCCTTGATTTAGAAGAAAGTTGCTTGACTGCAATCAATGTCCCGTTGGATAAACATCCCTGGATTTTGAGGAATGCTATGTTGTTAGACGTTGAATATTTTTTTTATATGAAAATATACATGTACAATCATAATAAAAGCATGACACTAAAGATGATTTGTTATATTATGCAAAATACCTTGTAGACAGGACCAAATCCTCCTGCTCCAATCTTATTGGAATCATCAAAGTTGTTTGTTGCTGCTTTGATTTGCCTTAAGGTAAATAAACCTGTTGGTAGGTCTAAACTCTTCAGCTCTGTTAATTGAAGTAAAAGAAAGATCAAATATCTCTTGCACTAAGAAAATTACATATGGACATTCTGCATTGACAATCCATTTCTTGAAAGCTTGCAACTTCCCTTTTATCAAGATAAAACTAGTCTCAAGTTCCATAACATGATATACTGATAAAAATACGTGTCGAAACTTTACTCAGTTACTCAACATGTGCAAGTTTTTTTATCACTTGAACTAGTCATGTGTTAGTAAAATGTTAGATGATGATGGCAACAAAAGAAATTCATTTGTAATCGTCACCTCTTGCCAATGAGTTTTTCTTTACAAAACATCCTTTCCACCAAAGTATACCAAATACAAGAATGATAACAATTGTTGCTGCAACCACAATTCCAGCCACAGCTCCTGCAGATATGCTTCCAGTTCCAGGTGGAGAGTCTGTTTGTTTATTTTACAACACATTTTAACTATTAAATTATAACATAGAGATCATAACATAAGATTAGGAAGGTACATAGTATAACCCACCAGATTCCACTGAGATAGCCGATATAAGAGGACCATATACTGATTTATTTGGGACAAACTGTGTCCCTTTTCCAGCCCAATATAAACGGATCTCCAAAGTATTACTAGAAACAACAACATCTTTGAACTGTTTTATGATTTTCTTACCAACTCCTCCTGCTTCTTTGGCAATATTGAAGTCCTTTTGCACGGCCTTCCCCTGCAACATTTCAATCACAGCCTTCTTAGTGTTTCATAATGATTACAATTTATAAGTATTTTAACTGTTAAACCATGTACCTGAAGGTAGATATCAAATACACGCCTTCCAAGACTACCATAAGTTTGATCTTCTGTGAACATTATTTCAGCAAAATGTAGATTTACTGTGTAGTTTCCATTTGCCAGGCAAAACCCATAATAAGTCAAAGAAATAGGAGAAACACGTGCATTCATGTACAATTCAGCATCCACCATAGTAAGTTTAGCTATATTTTTAGGGGAATAATTTTCCTCAGGACTATCTAAGAATTCACCAGTGGTGCTAAATGCCCAATTTCCATTTGAACTGACATGGAATCTAGCTGGGCTAGATAAGTCCGAATCTTCGTCATAACTTGTTTTGTTGATTGTTGCATGCTTTCCGCCACAATTTATATAAAGGGAGTATGAGGCTGGATTGAAGAGATCATGTAAGCAACAAAATATTAAGGAAACTAAGAAAATCAAATGAAGAAAAATATGCCCCTTGAAATTTATTTTAATATACTCATTGTCTTTCTTTTTAGCTATCACGTTATTTCCCAATGCAAACAAAGATTAAAGGAGGGAATCATAAATTTTAATATACTCATATTTTATTTTTATGTCCCTTGAATTATTGTTGCTGATATTTTCCATACAAACAACTTGATTGTAGTGTGTCCAAACTAAAAAATAACCATGGCTGTCTTTTATTAAAAAAAGAAATACAAACATAGGGAGATCTTTAGCTGTCTATAGGAAAGTCACCGTGAAGAAAAAAACTCACGTTTGGGACATTCAAATCTCAAACACGAAACTGTTTCTCTGAGATATGGAAGCAACAAAATAAGTTAGCATGATTAGTAAAATAAGATTCATCACATAGTAAGAGGGAAATGGAAAGGTTATATATGTGTGTGTGCGGGCACCACGCGCATGTTTTAGAACTTATAATACCAAACTTACATGTCATTGTGTGCCCATGAGGTAGAAAACAAGTTCCTGAGATATATTAAAGAAGATAGTGTCTCAGGAAGGTTCTAAGGCTCGCAAACAAAAGCACGCAAATGCAAGGATTCTTACACATTGTCATCTTGACATCTTTGACTCACTTGGCTGATGCTGAAATTATTGTATGAGAGATCTCTACATACAAGTCATAAAATTAGAATCAAAATATGATAATAATACAACCATTAGAGACTAGAAACATTTGGTGACTACAAAGAAACCTTCAACATAAATGTTTTTAATATTTTAAACAACTGCATAATACTACTCCAAGAACATAAAAGTATCAAAACGATTTCCTTCCCGAGAAGTAGGTGAAAAATAACCTCCTCATCAATTGTTCCATTAAAGAATACTTTATTTTCAATTGAAGGGAAGAGAAAACCATTCCGTTAAAAATGACAACAGAATACAAATGTGAAGAATGATTTTTATCTCTGAATTGAAACTTGAGAATGACATATTGAAGATATAATATTAAGTCAATCAAAGAAATGAAACAAAGGTTATTCTCAATCAGCCTGAACATTAAATCAGAGCAAGACAACCATGAAGCTTTAGGAAGATAGATCATACATGTCCGAGAGAAGTGGGATGAAGGGTTTATGAACTTATACAGTGAGGAAAACTAAACTCATGATCATTGACTTAACACACAGGAGTTTATCAGAAGAACAACAATAAAGCTTTAAATTGTAGTACTTCTGAAAAAAAGCTTTAATGCTTTAGATTAGATATTATTTGCATAACATTATTTAGAAGCTTTAATTTGGTGATATATAAATAATCATTGCAGCATAGTTGGTGCTTGGTGGTCATGCACTTATGTGAACCAAATAAAAACTATAAGGCTAAAACAATAATTATTGAATAAAAAGAAGGGGAAAATGCATGAAAGCAAGCAAAAAGCAAAAGAAAAGTCTACTTTGAAAGTACCCAAAAAAACAGATGATATGTTCAGTATTTTCTGCCTCATAAATGAGGAACATTGTTCAATCGAAGGAATCATACAAGTAGTATTAGAAAGATAACTCACGTGTCAACATAATGTCTCCAACGACGCACGGGGCCAGTGAGAAGATTTCCAGTTAAAAATCTACCATAAAAGATTATCAAGATATTAATATACAAAGCTTAATATTTATTGAGCTAGACCGAACATTAAAGGATACAAGCAGTCATCTATAATCACATCCATTTATCTATTTTTCTATATGAAGGGTTGAATTGATCTAGTTGAAGGACCCTTCTGTAAAGAAATGTGTTTTAATTCTTAGACACTGACTCTCATCATCACACTTCATATATGGTCACCTTCTTTCTCTTGGATTTTTGCCTTTTAAAATAGAAAGGGTGTGTGATCCTTTTGATACCAGAAAAATAGCTATAGAATGGTGCAATAACATTTGGCATTTAATTAGCAAAATTATTGCTGGCACTTAACATATTGCAACCATATAATTAATTAAATTCCAACATGACTCATCTTTTACATTTAACAATGGAAACTTGGTCTGCACTTTTTGAGCTCCATATGGTTGACATTTTTATTCAAGTATTTAGGTTGAGTTCAATTTCATGAATCTAAGTAGAATATTTAGCTACCCTACTACTTCAGTTTAAAAGTTGAAAATAGAGTTGTAGGTGTAAAGAAACCAACAAATATGTGACTAAAAATATACCCCCGAAAGAGTTGTGCTAAGAAACTATGATGAAATTCATACATGTAATTCGAACTCTTCATGTTAGCATAGGAATCTGGAATTATTCCACTTAACTTGTTAAAGCTGAGGTCCCTGAAAGAGATATCATACATCATATAGAGAATGAGTTAAAGAGCGAGCAACATACTCTTTAGCACACTTTTTTTATTGGTTAAAACTCATATGGGTCCAACATAAATTAGGTAGGACCCATGTAAATTTTAAACCAATAAAAGAAAGTGTGTTAAAAAATGTGTGTGAGAGTGTGTTGCTAGCATTATTCTAAATATTATATCTATAAAACAATAATTGCAAAAATATACCAAAGTTTACTTAATAAGCTAAACTTAACAAAAGAAATTATAATGGTTAGCTATAGTAAAACAAAATGCAGCAAGTAAGCAATTACAAGTGTTTTAATAATGTCATAGTCCCAAGATAACCAGGCAGTTCTCCACTGATGTTGCAGTTCCTTAGAACCCTGTGAAACAATAAGATAGACAACGATATAGTATGAGTGCCTCTCTTGCAGCTTTTTTTATGTTCTATTTTTGAAAGAGGCAGAGGAAACAACTTACAGAGTATTTAAATTTGTCATACTATTAAGTTGTGGCAAAGGTGCATCTTCATATCCATCCAAATCACAAATTCTCCTGAATATCACATTTAATCAAAGCTAAGTAAACATAATTAAAATAAAAGTTAAATTTCAATCCTTACTTTATCAGTATATAGTATATAGAATGTGAAATATCATATACATACAAGTCAGTTAAGTTTCTCAAAAGTGAAATTCCAGAAGGAATAGGCCCACTTAATCCACTTCCTTGAATCATTCTGTCAAAAGTAAAGTAACCGTTGATAATTCTTTTTAAAAGTCAAGCAATACAAAAACAACTAAAGTTGAGGAAAAAATTAAAATAAAAAAGAATATGCATACAGCGCATTAATATTTGTCCAGTTCTGAATATAATCAGGTATCTTTCCAGAGAATTGATTGTCCTCAATTCGGCTGCATTGGGAGAGCATATGATAATTTGAAGTATCATAAAGAAATAACTTGTAATCAATAAACACCGCTATAAAAATTTGAATCTTACAATTCTTGTAATGCAGTGAGCTTGACGAATGTCATAGGTAGCTCTCCGGTAAAATTGTTAGAGGAAAGTTGCCTATATATAATTGTAAAACAAAACAGTATGTTATGATTGTAAGCAATGTAAATCAAAGTGGATTTTAAACAATGAGCTTTGATATTTCAGGGGGAACATCAATTAAGGGGAAATAAATAAAGTGCTTACAGTGTTTGAATTTGGGTTAGATGCCCAAGCTCAGGAGGAAGCTTTCCAGACAATTGATTGTTATGTAATTCCCTATCCATTTCAAGTTAAAGTTAAGTTCTACTTAAACTATCTAAATTGAACACATACATGTTTGCGTACTTATAAATGGCTTATTTTCCATGATAAGGTGGGTAATGAGAAACTCACAAAGTTTGGAGAGTAGATATGTTTGAAATCTCAGCTGGTATTGAACCCGTTAATCGGTTTCCGAGAAGAGCACTGAGATAATTAAGAAACATGTCATCATTAGCTTATTGAGTTACAAAATCTTACAAAGAATGTAAAAATAAGACCCATATGTCAAGATCAACATTGTATAATATATCAAACAATCAATGAGTGAATATCAGAACAGACAAATCATACATTTTACTGATATTCATCATGGAGCCCCATTCTTTAGGAATTGTACCATTCAAGTAATTGCGAGAGAGGTCACTGTAATAGAGGAAGAGAAAAAGTGTCACGCAAAATAATTTATAGATACATGTGATTGAAGATATAAAAAAAGTTCAATAATATTGTTAATTTGAATGTGAGGGAAAGTTTGGGAATTACATACATGACTTGAAGGTAACGCAACCTGGTCAGTCCTGGCGGGAGAGTACCGGGAAGATTTTGCCCTTTCAAAGTTCTAAACATACATTTTACCATAAAAAAAAGTAAAACATAAACAATGAGCAAAATAAAGTAGTGAAGTCTAATATATTTCTTAGCCGGTAGATTTTAGAGAAATAAACTGCAACAAGCTCTTCTAGTGTAGAGGGTTTTAAAATTGATTTTACAATTTGTCAACATGATTTTAATAAAAATACATGTCTTTGACAATATTGATTTTATTTCTAAATCTTAGTTTGAACATTAGGGATAGCAATTTTATAGATGTATAATAATGATAAATTTCTATTGAATGGAAGGGTATAAGTATAAGTATACCGGTTAAGTTTTCTATATGGTGTAAACCGATCTAACTTAGTGTATATACACATGTACAATGTCATTCCTACCTTAATATTTCAGTACAACCGTAAATGAAGAAACAAAAATTCAAATTAAATTAATTTGAAGTGGAGATAGAAAAGGGTCAGTTCCACTAAAAAGAGACTTACATTGAAATAACATGGCAGAATTTGTCACCAGGAATAGAGCAGTCACAGGTGACATTATTTTCTACTCCTTTGGATATGGGAGATGTAAGCCAGTTAGGTTTGTTGCTGCATGGATCTATGTTGAAGTTCCAATCCTTCTTACCAAGTGATATAGCTATATCTTCAAGAGCTTTTTCTAAATATATAAATTCAAAAGCTATCAGCTAAGTACTGAAAAATCCTCTAAACTACAAAGACATATCATCAAATATCTACAGAAATTATGAGCAAAACATACATGATATTTAGGACCTGTTCGGATTAGCCTATCTGAAGTTATCTATTAACGTAAGTTTTGAGATACTGTTCGGGTGAAAATTTATGAAAAGAGCCTAAGACATTTTTATTTGCTTTTTTCAACTTGATTTCACAAGTTTTTCGAAATATATAAAAAAAACAGCTTATAGCATATACAAATATCATTTGCTATAGAAATAATTTATGTAAGCTTATAAATAAGCACTTATATAAATAAACACTTATGCTATAAGGTGTAAATAAGTTGTTTATCTAAATATGACCTTAAACTAACAAGAAACTTTAGATAAAAAGACTGGAAAAGAAAAATCAAATAAATTTGTTTATTATTTGGAAGCTATTGTATAAATACATATCATACTTTCGTCCGGGTGAAGAGTATTAGCCCCAAAAGCTGTTAGAGATAAGAACAAAATGGCAATGATTAAAAGGAAGAAAAATGGAGAGGTAGTGCTCATCTTCATGTTAACAAGGAAGAGAGAAGTTCAAATATATCAATAATTTAGAGCTAAAGAGTCTGAATATATAGTGTATATGTAATGAAAGAGTTGAGGAAAGTTCTTAATGCATGCATTGTAAACACATTTATCATCAGCATAAATCACCAATTTTGTCAATAAAAATGTAGGGCCTCATTAATCCTTTCGCTAAAATTATTAATACTAGTGTGTACCATGCATGCCACAGGCATGTGCCAATTTTTAAGGAATCTATTTAAAATTTTACAATTACATAATTTCACGTGTTTGTTTTGAAAAAAAATTGTGTAATATTTTATCAATATTTAATATTTCGATAAAAATTTGTAAGCAAACTCTATATGGATTGGTCCAACAAAAGAATTGTTAGCACATAACAGGATTCAAACCCGAGACATTGAGATGAGCACACTCTTAATATTTCGATAAATATTTGTAAGAAGTATTAACTTGCTAAACATTATCGATTTTGTAAATATGAAACACGAGTGTAAATAGTAGGTAGCATGTGAAATTGTGAACAACGTTTAATACACCATTTCATTTTTCAACATAGAATTTAAATAATTTGAGATTTATAAATACATTATTATGCTAAAATAGTATCTGAAATTGAAACTCTCCAATTATGCATATTAATCCTTTTAAAGTATTTAATCTAATCCTAAAACTGTCTAGGAACGAATGTGAATAAGAAATTTAAAATTAAAGCATACACTTAAAATTTCCTTAATTTTAGAGACTAGCATAATAGCGCCTATTAATTTTAAAAGATATTTTCCAGTCATGCCCTATAAAAGTCAGATTACACCCAAAAGTTATTAAAGTACCCTTAATTTGAAATTAAATTCATATTGCCAACACATTTTTTGTTTGATGTAAAACCATTTCTAAGCTTATGTTGAATTTCTCCAAGATCAAAAGTTCAAGGCTATAATTTATTGCATCCAATGCTCACGTATGAACCATGGTTTTAAATTGCGGACCGCATCACGTGATGCGGCCGCAATATTGCGGTTGCGGTAGTGTCAGCATCCGCATCAGAACGCAATTGCGATGTGATTGCAAATCACAATAAAAACCGCATCATAATGCCGCAATGGCCGCATCATAACACTGCAATAGCCGCATCAGACCGCAAAAATTATTTGGTCTACCTTCTTTTTTATTTATATCATAGATTTAAGGTATGTTTTGAAAGGAATAGTGATATTCAAAATGATGGCGAATTGTTAATAAGATATATATATGAAAATTTAGAGAGGAAATAGAAGATATGTGAAATCTAACATAAATAATAAAATATAATACTTTTTGTTCATAAATATAAATTCACGTCGCAACGACCGCAATCCGCATCGCAACAACCACAATAGCCGCAACCGCAATTTAAAACCATGATATAAACAAGAAAATTAAAATGAAGAACCGATTAAATTCATACGTAGTCCCTCGCTAAAATCAGTACCAATTTTTCCTTGGGGACCCCCCTCGCTAAATGTTGTATTAGCTGTCAAATAAAATTTCTTTTTGGCGCCACTTTCCTTTACTTGGGGTAGCCCCTCGCAATGCAGATTTTCAAAAATCAAAATTTCCCTCTTCTTCTATTTGCGAGGGGTGTCCCCTAGGTATGTGAATTTTGTTTTTTTTTTTAAATTGTGTGTTGCGAGGGGCTTAACCCCAAGCAACCTCATTTATTTGTGTGAAGTTTTACCCCTGGCTAAATCCCCTGGCTATTCAGAGGATTTCTTGTAGTATACCACATGCTTTTCTCCATATATTTTTATGTGATTCTATACTTCTTTTTCTTTTGTGATTCTATACTTCTTTTGTGATTCTATACTACTTATGTGTTTGATTTAGTGTTTATTTTTTCTGCAAACTTTAGTTTTTTGGGTTTTTTTATCTTAGGGGTAAACGTAAACTCATATCAATTAAAACTTACACAAACTCAATTCACATAAGCTAGCACAAACTTAGTTTTTGTAAATTTGGATCGCTTAACCTACATAAACTCTAATATGTACGCATACGTGACTCCAGTTCACGTGAAGTCTAAACTTTAAACTTTAAACGAAACATGAGTTCACCTAGGATTCGCAGATGCAGGAAAGAAACGAAAAAATTTCCTTAAGAACATTCACGAAAACACATAAATTCACTTTGGGAGACCTTGTGATCCAATCTTTAATTATTCAATCATCTTGATCAAATATCTATGAGAAATGAGGTGACGATTTTAGAATGAGAAATGAAAAGGGTTTTTGGAAAATATATATGAACAAGGTCAATTTTTATATTATCATTAAATTTTACATAAAATGTAATCAGATGTAAATTTAAGGCGTATATAAGTCATGTAACCAAAACAAAAGCATATATAAGTCAAGTTTTAGACTATTATGCATGTATTATAGATGTATGCTCCGGCCAGGATTAATACAAAGAGATAAACTTGTTAAAATTTCATTAATTTCAGAGACTAAGATAATGACTCATGAAAAGCATATACAAGTCAAACTTTAAATGTCTTCACAAATAAAAGTAATTGAAGTCAGGTATATGGTTGGATGATGCTGAATTCACATGGAAGATTGCCAGACATATATTTATGAGGAGGAAAGTGACATAGAAAAGATTGAGAAGAAGACTCGGAAAATGTGTATACTAGTCAAGCTTTACACTACAATGCATGTACGTACAATAGATGTTTGCTTTAGTCAGGAATTTCAACAAACAGATAAACGTCTTAATTTCATTAGTTTCAAAGACTAAGATACTGGCTCAGCCAATGCATATACAAGTCAAGCTTTAGACAATTATGCATGTACTACAGTTGTATGACCCAGCTAGGAATTATAACAAACAGATAAACGTCATAGTAATAAGCAATTAATTTTCTAAAACAAGTAAAAGTCATAAGCTACTATTTTTCAAAATATTTACTAACTTCGAATTGATGCTTATTATACCTTTAATCTTAGAGGTAATAATCTTTATTTTGATGCGAAAATCTTTCTATCAACTCAGCTTCGTTTTTCCGCGGCGAGGACTCAACAACCACCATGCTCCGCCTTTCACCGCCCTAAGCTTCTTCGCGCGTGTCATGAGCACCTTTTTCCTTGTTTGCAATTTTAACTTTTGTTTTAACTTTGTACCTTCTACTGTCATAGTATTAAGTGTTGAGTCTGATTAGTTTAATATTTTAGTATGTATCATGAATTTAAGTATTTAACATGTAAAATTTTTTTAATTGATTTGAATTCGGATTCAGAAAAAATTCATTTTATTTGAATTTGAATTTGGGTTTAAGTTTTTCTATTTTACAAAATATAGAGATGAGTCAAATAACAATGACATTAGTATCTATTTCGAACTAGGGGTGTGCAAAAATATGGTTAATTGAACCATATATCTAAATTGAATTGCATTGAACTATAAAAAATTTAAACCATTTAAATGGTTAATAAACTAAACCACATATTATAAACAATTCAGTTAACCAAATTTAAGTTTTTAAACCGGTTTTAACTTATTTAAATTATTTATCCTTTTCTTCTTACAATTTCTCAAAAAAATTTAAGTATATCTCTCACTTATATATATATATAAAAATATTTATATATATATATATATTCAGTTTTCATTTTTCAAATTGTAAATTTCTGGTTTGAATATTAGCTTTATGCTCTCAGTTTTCATTTTTCAAATTGCAAATTTCTGGTTTGAATATAAGCTCTATGACTATTTAAAATAATAAGTTTATTTTATTGAACGTAATAAAAATAATTATTGTCATTTTTTATTGCGACTAATCAATTGCAAGTGGTTTCGTAATCTCATATTTCACTTACCGAGTGTGACCATATACTTATATACTTATGCTATAAACTATAATATTATATTAATCAGTAAATACGTAAATTTTCAAAACTTGTTAGATTCTACAGATTTGGATTAATAAATTTTTCAAAACCTTTGGATTAATAAATTTTTCAAAACCTTGGTAATCTGCTAAAAAACGTACCGAAAGAAACACAGCTATGGATTAATGAATTTTTCTAAGTTTGTTTTTGAACCAATTTACACTACCAAATAGGTTTGTAATTATAAACTGGTTTAAAATTAGTTTATATATACAAACCGATTTAAACCAGTATATAACTGAATTAAAACTATTTTTACAATTAATTAAACTTTTATTAATGTGGTTACTAAAAACTGAATTGATCCATTTATATGGTTAAGTTCAGTGCAGTTCATGAACCATGAACATCCCTATTTCGAACTCGTTCTGTTTATTTTATTAAAGTATCTACTTCGAATCTGTTTATTTTATTATGTATTTTATTATTTAGTTTTTGATAATTCTGAATAATAAATATAAGGTGAATGTTTTTATATTTTAATTTTGATTTATTGTTTAAAATATTTAGAATGCATTCCTTCTGTTTTAAAATGAGTGTCGTTTAAGATTTTTGCACATATATTAAAGAATGTAATAATATTGTTGTAAGATATTATACTTTTATTAAATAAATCTTATAAATGTATTGGAAGTAGTGTATAGAGTAATAATTGAAGGATATAATTGAAAAAATAGCAATCATACATTGAAGTGAAAATAATATTCATTTTAAAACAAATTTTTATTTGCTAAAACGACACTAATTGTGAAACGGATGGAGTATATATGAAATTTTTTGAATTTATTTTATTTATTTATTTGTAATGTAATTTGATTTTGGAAAAAAATATTTAAAATAAACAAATTGATTTCTCTAAATAGACGGTGGTGGGGGAGGATACTCAAATTTAACTCGAGCCCGTTTGGATGGGTTCGGATTTTGATTTTTCATCCTTATTCAATATCAGAGCGGGAAACGGTGATTGTTTGGGGATTCAAGTTTAGGTTTCGGGAGGCAAAAACTGTCCCCGACACGCAGCATTGTCATGTATATTCATGATGCAACAGATAAAGGGTACGCAACACCATTAACCTTCTTAGCAAGATCACATATGATATTCATATGGATAATCAAGACTCCTTCTCGAGTCCACGTGAAATGTAGGTTGAGGTCTTGAAATTTCTTGAAATCTTTCATAAAGTCCATCCACCTTCTTTGACGCATATTTAGCTTTATTTAATCAAATAAGTTCTTCAGGCTCCTATGGTCACTGAACATCTCAAAGTGTATCCAATAAAGGTATTGTCCTCATACCTTGAATGCAAATATGATTGCATCTAATTCTAGATCATGCGTCAGGTAATTCTCTTCATGTGTCTTCAACTGTCGGGACATATAGGCTACCACCTAGCCATTCTACATTAAGATACACCCTAAACATTTCTTTGAGGCGTCACATAAAAAATCATATTTTAGCGTAGGATCTAGAATAATCAAGTCTGGAGCAGTGGTCAACTTCTTCATCAACTTTGAAAGCATTTCTCATATTCGACATCCTATTGGAATCGAATCTCCTAATGAGTGAGTCGAGTCAAGGGTAGGACTATTTAACGAAATATCATGATGAATCTCTAGTAATAACCTATTACTCTCAAGAAACTCCTCACGCCAGAAGCATTATTAGGTCTCTCACAATTCAACATCACTTCCACTTTTGATGGATTGCCTGTTATTCCCCCTTGGGATATCACATGCCCATGGAATTTCACTTTAGACATCCAAAACCCATACATGCTAAACTTTGCAAAGAGTTTCTTTTCTCCCAAAATCGAAAGTATAATCCTTAGATGTTCTACGTGCTCTCGTGGAGTTCAAAAGTAATTGAGGATGTCATCAATGAAAATCACCACATATTTGTCAAGGTACAACTGAAACATCTGGTTCATGTAATCCATGAAAACTGCGAGGGCATTACAAGGAAGTCGTATTGTCTATATAGAGTCAGGAAGACAATCTTCGGTGGGTCTAAACTCTTCACTCAGATTTGGTGGAATCCCAAGCGTAAGTCAGTCTTCGAAAACATTATGGTTCATTTTAATTGATCAAGGAGGTCATTAATTTGAGGTAACAAATACTTGTTCTTGATGGTGACTTTATTAAGTTGGTGATAGTCAATGCACAACCTCATACCTTCATCCTTCTTATTCACTAGTAACACTAGAGCACCTCATGGAGACACACTCGATCGAATGAAGTGTTTCTCTAACAATTCTTTCAATTGATACTTAAATTCCTTAAATTACACCAGGGAACTTCTATACAGTGCAATGGAAACCGACAATGTACGAAGGACCAAATCTATAGAAAATTCCACTTATCTTTAGGGTGGTAGAGAAGTGACATCTTTCGGGAACACATTTGTAAACTCTCTCACTACCGAGATAAAATGATATTTATTTCCCTATATTTTCATCCATTGTAAGTATCATAGGGAAAACCTTATTTTATTCAAAGAGGCAATGGATCATATAGACAATGCCTTCTAGAAGCATAAAAATCACTTCACCCGTTGACGTTGCTTCTTTGGGTGTGAAAATGGTCTTCTCTTAACAACCAAAGTATATTGAATTGGCCGAGATTCAATCCATTCCCAATACTATGTCAATATTTTTGAAAGGTAGACATATGAGATAAATAAAAAGGTCTGGTTGCTCACGATTATCGGACAATCATGAACTCTTATTGTTGCTGATGCGTTTGCAACTGGTGTTGTTGTTGTTGATGGTACATCATTTGTGCCCTACAATCCTCATCATTTCCTACTCCTTGATTGACCTCTACATTCTGGGCGCCCCTCTCGACTTTCAGCGTCCTCGTGGCGGCTCAGCCATAATCTTGCCTATTCTCACATATCCAATTAATTTCTACACTACTATATATTGTTATGGTTGTCATACCATAATTTTACCCTTCTCCTTGTGCATATCATCTGGCTATGCTTGAGCTTCATCTAAGGATAGAATGATAACCTCTAGGTCATGGCCATTTACCATTTTTTACCACGAGCAGGCATCATTCATTTAGTCATTATTTCCCATATGCATTCATCATTCAAAACCAAAATTTGCATTAATGCTTTGAGACCAAAAAGAGAAATTCAATAGTTTGACTCATTCATATGGTATGTGAAGCTCGAGCATGTGAATACAAGATCACACTCACATCAAAAAGGGGGAGTATGTGAATACAAGATCACACTCACAAATATGTTTTTGATTCATGGCAAACTCCACAAGCATACAAGCAACAAGGCACAAGCAGAAGAACTCAAAGAAAAGCAAGCATTGGTCACTCATGACAGAGCAGGTCGACCTACTATGCATATAGGTCGACTCAATATGTAACACCCCAATATCCGCTGCACGCATCAACCGTGTCGGCCAACCGAGCATGTTACCAGCTTAATCAATAATCCCCCTAGGTCCGCTTATCGGCTGCCCAGGAAATATTGTTTTTACCTCCCGCAGGAATCGAACCATGTACCTAGAGGTTAAGTACATATTCATAGCAATTCCTGCTACCAATTGACCATATCTCAATTGGTAGCAGGAATTGCTATGAATATGTACTTAACCCCTAGGTACATGGTTCGATTCCTGCGAGAGGCAAAAACAATATTTTCTGGGCAGCCGATAAGCGGACCTAGGGGGATTATTGATTAAGCCGGTAACATGCTCGGTTGGCCGACACGGTTGATGCGTGCAGCGGATATCGGGGTGTTACACAATACAAGTAAAACAAGAGGAACTCAGAAAAACAGTAGTCAGGTCGACCTACTCCCAACCCAGGTCGACCTAAAATGGAGAAATTTACATATCATTCTGCTAGGTCGACCTACACAACAACTAGGTCGACCTAAATTGAGGAAAGGTCCCCAAAACGTATCTGAAGTGGATTCTGGTCGACCTACTTCTTTAACAGGTCGACCTAACTGGGAACAAATGTTATTCAAATGATATGCAGCTCTGTTAGGTCGACCTAAGCACTACAAGAGGTTGACCTATTTGATCAAAAATGCCAAAATTTTTGGTTTTCTTTGCTCCAACTGATAAGCTCTCATATATATTGTCCAAGGTTCATTATTGCAGTTCTCAACACCAACAACTGAAAGATACACAAAGGCTTCTCATCTTCGATCATCGACACGACTCCAACACAATTATACACAATCATTCTTGCGTTGAGGGTTAGCATTCGAGATTGATGACGTCCATGGAACGGAATTGAAGATTCCTAGTGGGTGAAGATTTGTGGGGTTTTTGGTGAATAAAATCTGAGGGTTTTGTCCTCCAAGATAGGTGAATCTTGGGGGTTTTTATCAAGAGGTTTCATCAAGGATCCATCTGAGTGTGATGATTGAAGAACAAGGGTTCAAGGCAATTCAAGACACCGCAGAAAAGGGATCAAGTGAAGCTCTTGGGACACCTTGATCTGGCTCAAGATTAAGGGGGAAGAAGATTCAAAGGATCGACAAATTTGGTTTATTGTTTATCGTTTTGCTTTCTTCTTTGTATAAACTGCTTTCAACATTAATGGAAGATTTCCCAATTTCAATTTGGAATTGGGGGCAGACGTAGTCGTAGCGAGGACGATCGACGAACTGCCTGAACAAATATCGTGTTCTTGTCGCTTTTATCTTTTCATTTACGTTCTGTTCATATTTGTTCATAATTGCAAAATTGATTAACGATTCAAGTGTTAAAATTGTGAATTAAGATTCTGCATAAACATCACAATTTACCACATCTTGAATCATCATCAATTTGAACATTATCACCAAGTGTTTGTCTTTTTGCTTATTCCATTATCACTGCATTGCAAACCAAAGTTTATCAATTTAGAAGTTAATCGATTTTCAGCTGTGAAACGTATTGATTCGATAACATATCACTTCATCGTTAATCTCAATTATCTTGTGGTTTTGGCACATATACGACCCTTGCAATAACGGTCCGGAATAGATGCAATTCGATTCAGAACCGCTTTTGCTTTAGTTCGAAATAATTCCGAAAAACTCTGTGAGATCTATTCACCCCCCCTCTAGATCCTTAGGCTAGCGTCTAACAGTTATGGTTGTCATACCATAATTTTACCCTTCTCCTTGTGCATATCATATGGCTATGCTTGAGCTTCATCTAAGGATAGAATGATAACCTCTAGGTCATGGCCATTTACCATTTTTTACCACGAGCAGACATCATTCATTTAGTCATTATTTCCCATATGCATTCATCATTCAAAACCAAAATTTGCATTAATGCTTTAAGACCAAAAAGAGAAATTCAATAGTTTGACTCATTCATATGGTATGTGTATTGTGTCATCTTTAGACATCTCTTGCATTCATAATTAGAGTTCCTTTATTTTATTCTTGCACTAGAAGTTGTCCTTTTAGAATATTAGTAAAAGGTTAACTTTTGGCTTAAAAGTTTTTTTGTTCATTCATCATTGAAGGTGGTAGAGGTTTATGATACATGATAAGGTATAAAACCATAGTTTGATCATTTGTTTCTCTTTAACTTCTTACTAATCGGCTCCCAATTAATATTCCAATCCCAAATAACCTAATTGCACTACTAACCTCCTTTCATCATGATTCTTATCGCATTCAACACTAACTCAATAACATTGCATTTTCACAAGTCCTTTCTGGCCTAAATTATTTTATCTTCGTAAGATGAATTTTCATTCAACTTAAGAGACGCAACAACTCTATCCACCATATCTTTGCCCAACATTTTCTCGCATAGAGTATTGCATCGTTGAACTGACTCATTTACCGCATCACCATCAATAGCGAGGCCCATTAACATGTACACATCCTCTAATGTGATGGTACATTCTCCAATTAGTAAATGAAAGGTGTGTGTCTCGGGTCTCCACCTTTCCAACATTTCAAGAATAAATTTTCCATCGATCAGTAATGATCCGTCATTGAAAATGAAAACAATATTCTCTCACATCGCTACAACCTACAACTATACTCCCTCGTACTAGAAGGCATGGTTAGCAAAGACAAATGTTATTGAAAAGGTATATGGAAACTAGGAGGATTCACAGAAAAAATTACCGCGCTACTTGCATGCACTTCACACGTATGCTCCTAGAACAGTTTATATTATAGAAACATTGCCAGCATATGCCTCGAACGATTCCTGTGTCAACAGAAATGGAATATTCTGTCGATTGTTCTGGGCTTTTCAACCTTGCATCATGATCACACTAAATCGCACTATGTTTTTGGCTCGAATATCACATGTTTTCCCTAGTTTTTATTATCGTTTTCTTGTATTATGCTTGTATTTCCTTTGTTTTCAGGATTCTTGACCTTTCGGAGCCTTTAGTGAAGAAACGAGCCAAAACGCCGAGAAACCAGGGCTTTTCAAGAAGATTTGTACTTATGACGTTCTGCACCGCGTTGGCTATAGGGGACGCGATGACGTGGTTCACTTCATGATGGAGCCACCTGCCACGATCTCACGATCATGTCCGTTGTTGACCACCGCGCCCGCGGTGAGGCTGCCGCGCCCGCGGCCTTCACAAAACAGTTCCCGCTCAGAAGGAGTTAAGGGGAACTCCTGTCTTTGTGCACCTCCAGAATCCTCTATATATAGTTTTCGTTTTCCATTTTTTTGTTTCATCCAAGCTTAGTACAAACTTAAGTCATATACTACCAGTTTCTGTAAAGTAGTAACCTCTTCACATCGGGGAGTTACTACGGTGTAGATTAAGTTGTAATCGAGTTTTGGAGCACTTTGGTTGAAGTTTATCATACCAGCCTTCACTTTGTATCAAGATTCATTCTCCGATCGGAGTAAGGTTCAATTTACTTGCTTTATTTATTTTCTTGCTCTTACCATAGTCTACAAGTTTTATTGACTCTAAATGCTCTTACCATAGTCTACAAGTTTTATAGACTCTAAATGCTCTTACCATAGTCTACATGTTTTATAGACTCTAAATGCTCTTACCATAGTCTACAAGTGTTATAGACTCGCACCCTTTTATTACTTGCACTTACCATAGTCTACATGTGTTATAGACTCGCAATTACTATGTCTGGCTAAATCATAAAGGTTTGAATGTAATGATTGTGATCATGTCCACGTTCTAATTGTCGTGTTAGTGAAAATACTCTGGGGATGTTTTACTTTTAACTTGAGTCAAATTATGCTTTAAAATGTTTATTGGATAAGATCGAAAGCCGTCCATATCAAAGATAGACTTGATTATTATTTAACCAAGCAAAAGAAGCGAAAGCGATTTGGTTGGTTAAATAGGAATCATTAACCTTTTTAGAAAACAATTTTGAAACTATTTTCGGACGCGTTTGTAGGTTTGAAATTTGACTCTTGGTCAAAAGCCAATAGTCTCTTTAAGTTAATCTTTCCAAGTAAAATCACTTTTCTGTTAAGTCAAAACTATCGATTTCTTAAAAATAGATTTACTGCTTTAACGCGGAAGTCACCCTTTATATGTGACAATAAAGGAAGTTAAATTAAAGAGTAAATTCGCTTCTTAGTAGCCAAAAGCTACAAGTTCCTGTTAAATTGGTTCTGTGCTACGAATAGAGAATACTGCCCCATGAGTCGTTTCACTGATGCATGTCTAGAACATAGTTTGGTTTCATGATTTATATTCCAACCTATCGCCTTAAATTGTCATTCACTCCGATCACTAACATTGTTGCACTGCACTCACAACAATATTCCTGTTCAACTTAGATAAGCACCTTAACAATAGAGTTGATAGATTGACGATTGGTCTCTGTGGTTCGATAATCTTTTATATTACTTTGATAGGTTGTGCACTTGTGTCATACCCCAAAATTTGCCTGTCTTATTTCATCTTCAAGGGTTCAAGGCTCAATGTTTAAACTCAAGTCACTCTCTCCTATTTAAAGGTTCAGATCAGGGTTTTTTAACTAAAAAAAAAAAAGTCAACTTGAGCAAAATCACCTATTTTGACTAATGGGCCTAAATTTGAGATTCAATACATGATCATGAGTTCAATAAAAGCCCTTAAATTTGTTCTCATATTTTTTGTGCCATTTATTTGATTTATGAATTTTTATTCATTTAAATACGGAATAAATCGAATAAAATCACAAAACAATGAGATAAATTGTACGGGTCCACTTTCAATCATCCAAGGGCCCAAGAGACATCCAAAGAATGTCCAAATTAGCAATGCATGTTCATGGGGATAGATTTTCCAAGACTAAGAAGAAAATAACATATTCTTTATCAAGGATTTTGGCTCTCCAAATAAAAGATGTCCAAGCCCATCAAAGAAACCCTAATGAGTCCATATATATTCTGAAATTATTCATTAAAAAGGGGGACACCGAAAAAAAGATAGCTAGGACTTCCAATCCTATTTTAACGTACAACTTCTGATACACACTCAAAAAGAGAAGAGGGGCCGCTGGAGAAGAGGCCGAAACAAAAAAAAAACCCATAGCAGGGAGCAGCTATGAAAATCGTGAAAAAAAGGAGTCAAGAAAATTCAAGAACCAATCAATTTCGGTTCTATGATTGCAGACGTGTTCAGGTCGTTTTGAGGATCAAACGATATTCCGGGGAGTATTCTGAAGCAATCCCAATCATGCCCTGGCCGTAGATCATCACGAATCACGTTCCACGTTCGAAATTTGCTGCGTTTTTATTTTAAATTCGTTCTTATTGATTTAGTCACTGTAAACTCAGTTTGATTGCTTGTTTATGTTAGTTATGGTGTTTCTGATGTGCCTGTACAATTTGATTGGAGTTTAGGTGTAGAAACAGAGATACACCATTACTGGGGTTTGAAAGCTTCAAATTGGGGCTTTGGATTCTAAGAAAAATTGGACCACGGGACCTGTATCATTGAGTTCGGGACATCACATATAGTTGAACTGGATTATTGTTTGGTATTTTTTTACACTAATTTGCAGGTTTGAATGATGGATGCATATGTCCATGGAAAAGAACCGTAGCCAAATCCCTTGTATTTTCCAGAAAAAACGCTAACGGAGAAGAAGACCATACGCGCGCCTGTTTCTATTATTCAGAATTTGAGTTTCGTTTATAGTAACTTCGTGTCCAATATATGTTAACTAACCGCGGATTGCTTCATTGGTAAGGAGGATGTTGGTGGGACTATGAGAGCATGGGGTCGATTCTTGGCCTCCACACTATTTTTTCTGAATTTTTCAAATTCCGGTTCCTGTGCGCGCAGCCTCAAGGAGTTGCATGATGCACCCTCTCCACTCAACCATTGGATCATCACTAAGCAAGATCCAACGCCCTGGATGCAACAAGACTACCATGGATCATCATATGGCACACACACCAAATCACTACCCAGGTTTTATTTAATATAATTATTTATTTTGTTTGACTATTTAGATTTAAATAATAAATAAGTATATTTGATTTAATTTATTTACTTTAATTAGGATTAGGGTTAGGAGTATAACATTTTCCCCCGATTATTCGATTATGTCGATTATTCGACTTAATTAATTAATTTTAATTAATATTAAATCACAAAAACCGTAGGAGTGTGTAACCAAAATATTAGGGTTTGCCCGATCCCATTACCGTTTGGCAAAACATTAATCTTAATATTAATTTTCTCCCCGAACCGACTATACCTATTAGTCGCAGTAGGCGAGAAATAATTTTGATTATTTTAATTTATTAATAATAATTTAATTAATTCTTTATTTAATTCTCTTCTCGACCCGACTAAAGCTATTAGTCGCATTAGACGAGAGATAAAAGAATAAAACATAAAAATATACAAAATCTAAAACACATCGAATTTGCTGCCCGCGACGATCAATCTATCGATCTGAGTAACCAGCAATGCCCCATAATCCGTTAGCTATACTGACCAAATCTATTGGTCATCGCATCTAACGGTGACATATCAAATCAGGGTTGTACGCCCAAATCTAAAACATTCAAAACACTTCAAATCAAATTACGGATTTTCATCTTTTTCAATCAGGCAACTCAAAAAGCCTTCAAACAATTTCAAACCACAAATTCTAATTCTAAGGCGTACATCCCTGTGCCCGAACTACGTTGACTCTGATTCTCCCTAAGGAGATACGTAGGCACTTGGATAACCAAGGCGAGTCCCCCTCCCTAAAATCTCAATTTTCCCCTATTCAATTCTTTAGCTATTAAACCTCAATATTTTAGCCATAAACCTTTACCTTAGATTCAAAGCCAATAGGAAAAGGTTGAGGGTGCCTAACACCTTCCCTCAACCTGATTATAATAACTTACCCCGATCTCTAAACTGCGTAGGGTTTCCTATTCGCCCTTCAGAATATGTGGCGACTCTAAAAGCTAAATTTTTAGGGTAGGTTGCTACAGCTGGCGACTCTGCTGGGGACTAGTGATAACAAAACTGTAAATTATTATGCTCCTTTAGGTTTTGACGGGGTTTAGGTTTTGGCGAATCAATTAGGGTTTGGCAAATTTTTTTTAAGGTTTGGCTAATTTGCCAAAACTAGGGTTGTGAATCAGGATTTGGGTTTTTCTTTTTCTCTTTATTTAAATATTTAACTTAATTTATTTATTTTATTTATTTATGGTTTTATTTACAGTAATTATCTTTTACAGTAATTTTTAAATGTTTATTTAATTATTACTTGTTTTATTGTATTTTTTGGGATATATATTGCTGTTAAGCCTAAGTGTGGGAATTATAATAATGACCAGAGGAGAATTACATCGCCTACGAGTCTTATTATAATTCCACTCAGAGTGGGTTAGATATTCGGAAAGGTCTGATACGAGGCTCGACCTTGTTGAGGGCTGGACTGGGTATTTAGCTGATCTCTCTGGGAACCTACCCCTAAAACTTGAACCTCATGGATAAATGAGTTGTTCTAAAATCCAAAGAGACAAAAAGTCTCGGCGGCTATGAACGATCCTATGAGACCTTCTAGAACATACTAATGGGAAGGGTAGGCACCCTAAGCCGTTACGTCGAACCTATGAACCTTGGGCTTATGTGCTTACGTGCTTATTATATATGTGCAATTTGTATACTGCGAGCATCTTGTGTTTTAATTTTGCAGGTGTTCCTACGCGTTCCCTGGCCTCCAGGGACTCTATTTCTAAGACCACGTCCTTCCTACAAAGGTCACTTTCATATATGCGCGTTGATTGGCCTCGCGATGGCCATGAGACTTAGTGACTGTCATGAACAGTCACCCCGCGCCTGCATCTACGCACTCCCTAACCTGTAGGGAGTTTCCTTTTATATCCTTGTATTCTTACAACTACGTGTCCTTCCCACGAAGGACATCTTCGTTTACGCACGTCAATTGGCCTCTCGATGGCCATGCGATCTAGTGACTGTCTTGAACGGTCACTCTGTGCCTACGTCTACGCATCCCTAACCTGTAGGGAGCTTCTCTTTAAAATCTTTGTATTCTTACAACTACGTGTCCTTCCCGTGAAGGACATCTTCGTTTACGCACGTCAATTGGCCTCTCGATGGCCATGCGATTCAATGACTGTCATGAACAGTCACCCCGTGCTTACATCTACGCACTCCCTAGCCTGTAGGGATTCCATTTCTAGAATTGCGTCCTTCCCACGAAGGACACCTTTATTAGTGCACATTGATTGGCCTCTCGACGGCCATGCGATTCAGTGACTGTCTTGAACGGTCACTCCGTGCTTACATCTACGCACTCCCTAGCCTGTAGGGATTCCATTTCTAGAATTGCGTCCTTCCCACGAAGGACACCTTTATTAGTGCACATTGATTGGCCTCTCGACGGCCATGCGATTCAGTGACTGTCTTGAACGGTCACCCCGTGCTTACTTCTACGTACTCCCTAGCCTATAGGGATTTTATTTTACATCGATGTGTTTTCATAGAGACACATACTTCCCCGAAGGAGAACTTCATTAGCATGCGTTCGATTGGCCTCTCGATGGCTATGAGATCTAGTAACTGTCCTGAACGGTCACTCCATGCTTGTTTCCACGCACCCTCTAACTTGTAGGGTTTGGATTTCCATCTATGCATCTTTCATCCCTAGCCTGTAGGGATTTCACTTCATCCGATATCATCCTTATATAGGTTGTGTTCCGCATAGAGAACCTTCCCACTAAAGACAACTTCATTGGTACACGTTGATTGGCCTCTCGATGGCCATGAGACTTGGTGACTGTCTTGAACGGTCACCAGCCGCTACCTTCTGCCTACCCCCTAATCTAAGGGATTTTCATTGGCGTGTCGTAACATCTATAATACAAGGAGTCTCTCGCATACGCATGCATTTGCATTTTCATGCATTCATACATTTACATTCGCATCTTCGCCCACATCCACACTTTCCGTGCTGGCCGATTTCCCGAGACTCGCAAAGAAAAAGGATCGTAGACTATGGAGAAAGGAGGATAAATCATTGGGAATGGGCCTTAAAAAAAGGGATGTCTGTCACCGTGCCAGCCGCATGTCCATGCCTTGTCATAGCAGGATTATAAATATAACAAAGGTTATCATTGAGCAAAGATTAGTTCAACAAAGAGTTCTCTCATAGATACACTCAAGATGTATCTAGTCATAAAGGGGTTCATCTTAGAACATATCAAACTTACAAGGATGCTCTACGATAACCTGGAGGCAAGGATTAGTCCAACTGGGGCAATACCCTGAACAAAGACGCATAACCACAATGAAGTAAAGGCGACATATGTTAACTCCCCACCAAGGGACAAAAGGGTCATAGGTGATGCTATCTTTAAGAAAAGCGAAAGAGGTTCAGTCAAAGGAAACTCATGAAGTTCCGATACGACGAAAACCCACCGCTTACAATTTATTCCCGACAGGTTTGACGTGTCCAAGGAAAATTCGAGATTACCCTCACTTCTACAAGTTCATTAACTAAGGAGTAAAACAAGGTCAAACGGATTTACAAAGAGATTGTCCCTAGGATCAATAGGTGTTTACCATGCTCAGAATTTCAACCCTTACGATCGCTAAGGGTCACTCAGGATAAAAGTTGTACCTTCGGATTAGAAATTCTAATGGGATGACTATACAGGTTTTGGAATCGATTCACTTGCACACTTTCATTCTGTTCTCAATTTCAAATCTATGGTGATTAACAAACTTAAGGGAGAATGAAGAATACAAATAACTGAGTCCAGCTAGACATATGCTTTCAAGATAAAACCGAGCCGAGGATGTACAAGCATTGTTTCAATTCCCAAACAGTGGAGATATAAGGATGTTAATCCCTCGTCACCCCCTCGAGCCATGAGTTGGAGTTTTGTTTCTACTTTTCAAATAAAACTTGATTTTAACCAGGGGCAGGGTAGATTTCAATTAATTCAATGGTGTATTTTGGTTGTCAAGAGAATCGGTCAATTTAAGCAAGGCAAGCAAAGGTTCAAGCATAAGCAAGCAAAGTCTCAAGCATATCTTCTTCCTCGCGTTCATCCAAGATTGAGGAAGCAATGGAGGTAACATTCACAACACCTTCTTCCTCAATATATCATTCAAGATCGAGGACGTACCAAAGACGAAGCTTGCAAATCAAAGTCATGGCAGTCACAACATTCGATATCCAAGGATCAATCTCAAAAGGAGCCTTCAAAAGAAAAAAGCCCGCTAAGTCAAAATGGAAAATTCCATGAAAGAAAACAAAAAAGGCTTAGGCAAAATTTAGGGCATCCCGATGGATCAAATTCAAAGGAATTGGTTCATGCAAAAATAAGGGATGAAAACAAAGGCGAAATACAAAGGATAATCTTGTGACTGCTAAACCATTAAAGCTTTGCTTGGATCTTTACAAAACTTTTCATTGGTGCTTGGATTTCTACTGAGGCTTTTACTCAACATCGAAACCAAAACGATCTCTTACATACAAAGCACATCCATTGGATTAGGCGAATTTTTAGGATCTGGAGAACATCAAGGAGAAAGAGGTGGGTTAAATAAATTTTGAGCCTTATATCCATTGTTTCTTAAAACATGAACCAGGCCAAGTTACAGCATTCAAAAGTCCTAATTGAGGCAAGGTTAACTACGAAAGCATATTAAGCAGGATTTTGTTATACTGACTCCTAAAAGTTTGTTAAAACTACTTCTAATCACTACGCTTCTTCAAGCATTCATTTCTAATCATCCGGTCCTAATTCATAACGGACTTCGATTTCAAAACATGCATACACATCGCATTGGAGTTACTTCTCAAAGGGTACAACGTCATCTACAAGTATACACTTAGCATCGAGGAGACCTCGAAATTTGTTTAATCAAAGGCGATCTTTCTAATAAAGACTCTGGAATGGGGGGAATCACATCTAGGGGGTTCCCCTTAACAGGGGCAAAAACTCGAGGATCGCAGGGGCATACAAGCAAAAATTCTATTAACTGGGGGGCATTCTTCCTAAGGTTCAATCTACCTGGGGCACATCTCAAAGCAATAACAAACAGGGGCATGTCAAACATGGGAAGAATTTAAATACAAAGGATAGAACACTATGGATAGTCCTCCATATCCTGGAGATCAAGGGCACACCCTCCAATCTAAATGGAGAAGCATATGACCAGGTTATTTCTCGGGGCACTTCCTTCATGGCTTGGAGATCATAGGAATCTTTTCCCGCTAAACATCGGGGCCTTGGATATCAAACCCATGACGTGAACAATTCAAAGGTTAAAGGTGTGGAGAGCCCCGAAAGATTAAAGGCATGGAGAATCTCGAAAGAGGTGGTGAGTTCCAAAAAAGGTGAAGGTGTGGAGAATTACATAAGGTGAATCATTCAAAGGTTAAAGGTGTGGAGGATCCCGGAAGGTTAAAGGTGTGGAAAACCTCGAGAGGTTAAAGGTGTGGAGAACCTCCAAAGGTTAAAGGTGTAGTGATCCTCAAAAAAGGTTAAAGGTACAAATTGCAAAAAAAGTGAAAGACATGGAGGACTTCGAAAATTCAAAGGTGTGGAGTAATTCAAAAGCCCAAACTGGGGCAAGACGCACGGCAAAAGGAAAAGGAGTTCTCACACTTTACAACCTCGAACCAATCTTTCTCCTAACTACGATATTCAAAAACAGGTATCGGGGAATCGCGCTAGCATCACACCCCATCAATTAAACCCACAACTCCAGCAAACTATATACGCTTTGGTTATTAATAACCTATCATTGGAGCATCATACAAATACATACAAATCATGCATTACATACATTGGTTGATGCATTACACCATACCTTTTTAGGTAGTCTTCTTTAAGACAAATGTTCGTATCTATTCTGGAAACCTTTTCAGGTAGTCTTATAGAAGACATTACTTCGTTCCACTCATTACATCAATCAACATATGCATGAGCATAAGCATTATCCCATACATCAAAAACTCTGGTGCTAAGCTATACTATCCACCTGCTTCCCGGTAACCTTACCGATGACAGTAGCCCTACTGTTGGTGTATTTCCAATCACCTGATTGATGCTTCCCAGTAACCTTACCGATGCCAGTAACCTTACTGAGATATTTTTCCCAATCACCTGATTGATGCTTTCCGGTAACCTTACCGATGACAGTAACCTTACTGTTGGTTTATTTCCAATCACTTGATTGATGCTTTCCGGTAACCTTACCGATGCCAGTAACCTTACTGATAATAGCAACCTCACGGAGATATTCACCCGATCACCTGATTGATGTATCCCGGTAACCTTACCGATGATAGCAACCTTGTTGTTCAATCTATGTATACGCATGTGCATAAGCATTATCCCTATTACCAAGCCGGTATAAGCATAGCCGTGGTGTAGGTGCAAATATGGTCTAAACAGGTTCAATAAGGAGATAAAATCGCAGGATTGACATCAGCATCAGCATACATACATACGCATTAGCATATGCATATCATCTAGTGCATTCAAATACTACAAAAGCCTAGTTTCCAACCCTCGCGTTGTGATTGGTGTATTTTCCGACCCACGTGTCGTGAGATTTCCATCCCTCGTGTTATGATAGGTGTATTTTCCGACCCACGTGTCGTGAGTATCCAACCCTCGTGTTGTGACAGGTGTGTTCTCCGACCCTTGAGTCGTGAGTCTCCAAACAGGTGAATCTCTTTCATACAGGTAAGTTTGCTAGAACTATAGCAAATGATCTCTTCTTATACAGGTACGCTTGTCAGAACCATGGCAGGTAATTCCTTTGGTGCAGGTGAACTCGTCCGAACTAGGACAAGTAATCCTAATGGTGCAGGTGAACTTGTCCGAACCAGGGCAAGTGATCCAAATGGTGTAGGAGAAATTTGTCCGAACCAGGGCAAATGATCCTAAATGGGGCAGGTGAGTTTGCTACAAGCACGGCAAATGATCCTAAATGGTGCAGGTGAGTTTGCTACAAGCACGGCAAACGATCCTAAATGGTGCGGGTAAGTTTGCTACAAGCACGACAAATGATCCTAAATGGTGCAGGTGAACTTGCTACAAGCACGGCAAATGATCCTAAATGGTGCGGGTGAGTTTGCTACAAGCACGGCAAACGATCCTAAATGGTGCAGGTGAGTTTGCTACAAGAACGGCAAACGATCCTAAATGGTGCGGGTAAGTTTGCTATAAGCACGGCAAACGATCCTAAATGGGGCAGGTGAATTTGCTACAAGCACGGCAAATGATCCTTAATGGTGCGGGTGAGTTTGCTACAAGCACGACAAACGATCCTAAATGGTGCGGGTGAATTTGCTACAAGCACGGCAAATGATCCTAAATGGGGCATGTGAGTTTGCTACAAGCACGGCAAATGATCCTAAATGGTGCAGGTGAGTTTGCTACAAGCACGGCAAATGATCCTAAATGGGGCAGGTGAGTTTGCTACAAGCACGGCAAATGATCCTAAATGGTGCGGGTGAGTTTGCTACAAGCACGACAAATGATCCTAAATGGGGCAGGTGAGTTTGCTACAAGCACGGCAAATGATCCTAAATGGTACGAGTGAGTTTGCTACAAGCATGGCAAATGATCCCAAACGGTGCAGGTGAGGTTGCTATAAGCATAACAAATAATCCTAAATGGTGCAGGTGAACTTGCTAGAGCTATGGCAAGTGATCTTTTTGGGGTTTACAAACTACGGAAACTTACTAGAACTATAGTAAGTGGGGTTCACAAACTACGAAAGCTTGTTAGCGCTATAGCAAGTTAACTATCTTCTACACAACAAACTGCGAGTCGTCGCTATTGATAGTTACGTTTACCCATCACGTTAGTCCCTCGGCAGTGATCAAAAGGTTTTACAAAGGGGTTCTTCAATGAATTTTATCACGTTAGTCCCTCGGCAGTGATCTTCTTCAAGACTACAAAGGGTTTCCTCAATTGGGTTTATCACGTTAGTCCCTCGGCAGTGATATTCTCCAAAAACATCATCAATAACAAGCAAAGGTTTTATCCTTCTTTTCCAAGTTTACTAACATACTTCAACTAACATAGCTAGTAGTCATGCATCATTCAACTAACATACTTTATTCATACATATTGCATATACATACATTGCTCTCATTTATTTTGGGAAGCTCACTGCATCATACATCGCATGCATCATAACATTGCATAAAATTCAGGTTGCCTCTTCAGGCCATGCTATAATCAAAGCACACGGTTCCTTCCAGAAAGCATCTGCTTCACATTCTGAAGGAGGGTATTTATCTTGGGTGGCATCTTTAAGCCCATCCCCCACAGAACTTTTTCCTGACACACGCAAATTTCAGGGCATTTCAGTGTTCAATCATCTTCTACCTTTAGATCATGATAGGCAGACGTGCCTATCTGACTCTTCAGGTCTAAGAAGATTGAACAGGGGCAGCTGTCATACCCCAAAATTTGCCCGTCTTATTTCATCTTCAAGGGTTCAAGGCTCAATGTTTAAACTCAAGTCACTCTCTCCTATTTAAAGGTTCAGATCAGGGTTTTTTAACTAAAAAAAAAAGAAGTCAACTTGAGCAAAATCACCTATTTTGACTAATGGGCCTAAATTTGAGATTCAATACATGATCATGAGTTCAATAAAAGCCCTTAAATTTGTTCTCATATTTTTTGTGCCATTTATTTGATTTATGAATTTTTATTCATTTAAATACGGAATAAATCGAATAAAATCACAAAACAATGAGATAAATTGTACGGGTCCACTTTCCATCATCCAAGGGCCCAAGAGACATCCAAAGAATGTCCAAATTAGCGATGCATGTTCATGGGGATAGATTTTCCAAGACTAAGAAGAAAATAACATATTCTTTATCAAGGTTTTTGACTCTCCAAATAAAAGATGTCCAAGCCCATCAAAGAAACCCTAATGAGTCCATATATATTCTGAAATTATTCATTAAAAAGGGGGACACCGAAAAAAAGATAGCTAGGACTTCCAATCCTATTTTCACGTACAACTTCTGATACACACTCAAAAAGAGAAGAGGGGCCGCTGGAGAAGAGGCCGAAACAAAAAAAACCCCATAGCAGGGAGCAGCCCTGAAAATCGTGAAAAAAAGGAGTCAAGAAAATTCAAGAACCAATCAATTTCGGTTCTATGATTGCAGACGTGTTCAGGTCGTTTTGAGGATCAAACGATATTCCGGGGAGTATTCTGAAGCAATCCCAATCATGCCCTGGCCGTAGATCATCACGAATCACGTTCCACGTTCGAAATTTGCTGCGTTTTTATTTTAAATTCGTTCTTATTGATTTAGTCACTGTAAACTCAGTTTGATTGTTTGTTTATGTTAGTTATGGTGTTTCCGATGTGCCTGTACAATTTGATTGGAGTTTAGGTGTAGAAACAGAGATACACCATTGCTGGGGTTTGAAAGCTTCAAATTGGGGCTTTGGATTCTAAGAAAAATTGGACCACGGGACCTGTATCATTGAGTTCGGGACATCACATATAGTTGAACTGGATTATTGTTTGGTATTTTTTTACACTAATTTGCAGGTTTGAATGATGGATGCATATGTCCATGGAAAAGAACCGTAGCCAAATCCCTTGTATTTTCCAGAAAAAACGCTAACGGAGAAGAAGACCATACGCGCGCCTGTTTCTATTATTCAGAATTTGAGTTTCGTTTATAGTAACTTCGTGTCCAATATATGTTAACTAACCATGCATTGCTTCATTGGCAAGGAGGATGTTGGTGGGACTATGAGAGCATGGGGTCGATTCTTGGCCTCCACACTATTTTTTCTGAATTATTCAAATTCCGGTTCCTGTGCGCGCAACCTCAAGGAGTTGCATGATGCACCCTCTCCACTCAACCATTGGATCATCACTAAGCAAGATCCAACGCCCTGGATGCAGCAAGACTACCATGGATCATCATATGGCACACACACCAAATTCAAATTCCGGTTCCTGTGCGCGGAGCCTCAAGGAGTTGCATGATGCACCCTCTCCACTCAACCATTGGAACATCACTAAGCAAGATCCAACGCCCTGGATGCAGCAAGACTACCATGGATCATCATATGGCACACACACCAAATCACTACCCAGGTTTTATTTAATATAATTATTTATTTTGTTTGACTATTTAGATTTAAATAATAAATAAGTATATTTGATTTAATTTATTTACTTTAATTAGGATTAGGGTTAGGAGTATAACATTTTCCCCCGATTATTCGATTATGTCGATTATTCGACTTAATTAATTAATTTTAATTAATATTAAATCACAAAAACCGTAGGAGTGTGTAACCAAAATATTAGGGTTTGCCCGATCCCATTACCGTTTGGCAAAACATTAAACTTAATATTAATTTTCTCCCCGAATCGACTATACCTATTAGTCGCAGTAGGCGAGAAATAATTTTGATTATTTTAATTTATTAATAATAATTTAATTAATTCTTTATTTAATTCTCTTCTCGACCCGACTAAAGCTATTAGTCGCATTAGACGAGAGATAAAAGAATAAAACATAAAAATATACAAAATCTAAAACACATCGAATTTGCTGCCCGCGACGATCAATCTATCGATCTGAGTAACCAGCAATGCCCCATAATCCGTTAGCTATACTGACCAAATCTATTGGTCATCGCATCTAACGGTGACATATCAAATCAGGGTTGTACGCCCAAATCTAAAACATTCAAAACACTTCAAATCAAATTACGGATTTTCATCTTTTTCAATCAGGCAACTCAAAAAGCCTTCAAACAATTTCAAACCACAAATTCTAATTCTAAGGCGTACATCCTTGTGCCCGAACTACGTTGACTCTGATTCTCCCTAAGGAGATACGTAGGCACTTGGATAACCAAGGCGAGTCCCCCTCCCTAAAATCTCAATTTTCCCCTATTCAATTCTTTAGCTATTAAACCTCAATATTTTAGCCATAAACCTTTACCTTAGATTCAAATCCAATAGGAAAAGGTTGAGGGTGCCTAACACCTTCCCTCAACCTGATTATAATAACTTACCCCGATCTCTAAACTGCGTAGGGTTTCCTATTCGCCCTTCAGAATAGGTGGCGACTCTAAAAGCTAAATTTTTAGGGCAGATTGCTACAACTTGCAGTACTATATTTAGGTTATATGTTATAGACCCATCACATCACATGATTTGCATCCTGCAAACCTATTATTCAGATAGATGGAACATGGTTGTTCGGTAAATACAAAGGCATGCTACTCATGGCGGTTGCACAAGATGGCAACAATGACATTTTTCCAATTGCATTTGCTCTTGTCGAGGGAGAGACTGGTGGTGGTTGGAATTTCTTTCTCAAGAATCACCGAAGACAGGTGGCTTCGCAACCTGGTCTATGCTTGATCTCCGACAAACATGCTTCCATTAAGAGTGCATAAAATAATCCTGCTAATGGTTGACATGACCCCTTTCAACGTATGTCTACTGCGTTAGACATATCGTAAAAAAATTCATGCGGGAGATCAAAGACAGAGCTCTTCGGAAATAAGTTATGAACGCGGGGTATGCATTAACACACCCTTTATTCCGACACTATCGCATAGACATCAAATTGCCAAATCATGAGACAGGTAGGTGGATTGATAATATTCCAGTGGAGAAATGGGCGAGGTCATACGACAATGGACAACAATGAGACCACATGACAACAAATCTTATTGAATCAATGAATGGTGTCTTCAAAGGCATACAAAACCTCCCAGTAACCACTTCCAATCAACATATTTTACGATGGCTTCATTGTTTGCAAAAAGAGGTGAAATGTGGAATGCGGTGTTACAATCGAGAAAATATGGAGTGAAAGCAGCTTGAAATTTATCAAGGCAGAAAGTACCAAAGCACACACTAATCATGTGACAAGATTCGACCGACATAACCACAACTTCATTTCCAAAGAGACAATTGGCCATAACGAGGGGTTGCCAAGACAAGAGTTTAGGGCTATGTTACCATCTCGTTGGTGTGATTGTGGAAGGTTTCAAGCCTTTCATATGCCTTGCTCTCATGTCATTGCAGAATATACATATGCTCATTAAGATGCATTACTAATTCTATCTCCCATTTATAAGGCAGAGACTTTGCTCAACGTATACAACAATAACTTTCCAATGGTAGCAAAACTGGATTATTGCCCTGCGTGCGAAGGAGACAAAGTTTGGCACAACGAGCAAATGCAAAGGAATAAAAAGGGTCGTCCCAAAAGCAAGTGTATCGCAACTGAAATGGACTCCCTTGATAAGCTATAAAAAAGGGTGATTTGTGCCGTTAGGTCAGACATAACCGAAAAAATTGTTCCACTCGTGCTACTAGTTCGAAAACATAAAAGTTGTATTCACATTATCTGCACTTTTTTATTATGTTAATTTTAGTCAATAGCCATTTTGTTAATACCATTAACATTCCTTTGAAGTATATATAGACGATATTATTGTTAAATCAAAAGAGGAAGAGGATCACAAGACCCATTTTAGAGGTCGTCTTCAAGGAACTTAGGAAGCAAAACATGTGTTTTAATCTGAACTAATGTACATTAGAAGTTAAAATAGCCAAATTTTTGGGATACTACCTCACTAAGAAGGGAACTCAAGTTCATAAAGACAAATGTTAGATCATGATTAACATGACATCCTTAAGAACAAAAAAAGGGAATTAAACAGTTGAACAGACATTAATACAGTTGTCATAAATCATCTTCAAATCTGCACACTATGCTTTACCATTTTATAAATTACTAAGGAAAGAGGTCACGTTTGAGTGGTCCCCAAAGTGCGAGACTACTTTGATAAAACTCAAAGAAGTATTGTCCTAGCTGTCCATCCTAGTTTAACCTGAAGAAGGCGAGATGTAACACCCCTAAAATATTAGAATTATTATTATTTCAACTTTTTTGTATTTTTATAATTTTATTATTATTATTATGATTTTCTGGGAGTAATTTCATAATTTAGAATCAATAGAGAGAAGACAAAGGAGAGAAATAGAGAATAAAGAAATAGAGAGAAAAAGGAGTGAAATAAAGAAATAAAAATAAGCTTTCAAGGAGAGAGAAGAGGGAAATAGAGAAGAGAAAAGGAAAAAGATAAAATAAGAGAATCAAATAGAGAATCACAGGTTTTTCTGAGAAAAAGGAGAAAAAACCTAGCCACTCTCTTGTTCTCCAAATAAACCAATTCATCAAGGAGATCGCAGTATATATTATGAAAGGAAGAGTTATTGCCATTGTTGAAAGCTTTGCAGAGGAATTTCTACAATAACAAGGTAAGGTGGAGATTATTTTATAACATTGAACTTTTAGTGTGTAGGATAACGGGGTTTCCCTTGAATCGCATATTCATCCTAATTCTTATGTGAATTTCCCCACGAGATAATTATTCGTAAACTTTAGGCTATGAATCTCTCTCATCATCATCTAATTTCCTCTTCAGTTCAGGTTTAAACCTAAGGTGGGGTTCTTAGGCTTTAACTAGGATTATAACCTAGGATTATTGCATGAGGGGAATTAGGTTGAATTATTGAAACTTGCATATTTGATTCTATAAACTTTCATTATTGTCATGAATGTGTGTGAAACTATACTTGCATGTGCTACTTTGAAATGTTTCCAGGTTTATCTTATATTAAGGCATGATTCTATGGGGTTATGGTTGGAAAAATGATGGGGATTTTAGTGATTTTTGGTTCTGAAAAGGGTGTAACTGGTTACACTCTGTCTATAATTGGTTACCACCCTCAAAACTGGTCACAATTTGAGGCAGAACCGGTGTGTAACCGGTTACGTGTTTTGTGTAACCGGTTACGCACCCTGAAACCACCATAAAATGAGTTTTGTTACTCCAATTGAGACATTGTCGGGTGCGTTGGAAATTTAGCTCAAAGCTCTATCCAATTGTGAATTAAAATTATGCTTGTATGGCATATTTATGTTAAAAAATCGAATTTTCCATGCAATTCTTTTATTGCATGTGATAACACTTATTGAATGATGAACCTTGTTGACTATGTGATACTAGTTAAAATCATTGCAAAGCCCTAATGTGGAAATCAAGTTGAAAGATTGATAAAACCATTATGAAACCCAAATACGACAATTAAAGTAAGAGTGTGGTAAAATCTCGTGAAGACCCTAATATGGTAATCAAGGAAATGTGTTTTCAAGAGGGAAAAGAGGTCCGGGAGGAATTTTTATATGTTTGATTTATCAAGTATCATGCTAGAGTGGGAGTAGGTTGTAAATAGAAAAAGTGTTGTAGTACGAATGTAGTGCATATGTACTCCTAAATAGTTGAGTGTCTACGGACATCTAGTGAGAGTGTTGTAGTACGGATTTAGCTCAAATATCCTCCTAGATTTGAGTTTAGCAAGAGTGTTGTAGTGTGGACGTAGCTCACATGTACTCCTAGACTGTTGAGAGTCCATGGAAGTATAGGTAGAGCGTTGTAGTACATAACATATCTCACTTGTCCTCTTAAACTATAGAACTCAAGAAGAGTGTTATGGTACATAAGGTAGCCTAGCCTGCATGTCCTTCCAGAATAAGTCATGAGTTTAGTGACTAGTACTGCTTGCATATAGAGAAGAGGATACAGTGTATTGCATAAGCATTCATTATATACCGCATAATGTCGTGTAATCCTGTATAATATTGTATGAATGTGTAATGTTGTATGGTTGTGTCATGTTGTATGACTAAGTAATGTTGTATGTTGTTATTTATGCTATCATTTGTTGTTATTATACCCTATAAGTTACAGAATGTATTATCACCCCTATGTTTCTACATTTCCATGATATGAATCATGTGCTAGATATCCCCAGGTTGAGATTGAGGAATAGTCATATATGAGATGTGCGACTTTATTTGAGTTAATGTGATGCCCTGTTTTATTATGTGAAATGAATACTCTAAAAAATTATGTTTTATAAAAAAATTGGTTTTTAGGGTGTCACATAGTTGGTATGAGAACCTGGTTTATCCCTCAGGCTTTGTGTGTTATGAGTTTATTGTGTCCTTCAGTACGACATGTGTATTAGCTGTGACGATAATATCCTCAATTTTCATGAGTTTTTGTCTTCCATGGGTTCTTTCTTGTTCCTTAAGGCATTCTTTATCCACACTAAGGAACCAAAATTTCCTTTCCGTCTCCTTAAGCTTCTTCCTCGCTAACTCCCATATTTCACTAATTTCAAATATTTTGTCTTTTCCTTTTTCAAAGCCTCTCTCATATTGTTCTACTCTTTCTTAGAAGAAAGACAAATGGGTTTAGTAAAACCTTGGGCCATCTTCAAATCCTTCCAAGAACTTGACCTTAGACTGAAGTTTCTCCTCAATCTTAAACTCATGGTTCGCAATAAACTTTGAGCTTGTTAGAGTTATCATTTTTGACATATAAGACATACATTTGGAGAGACTTTCTTGCAAGCCTTAGGCATCATCTTAAATAGCGAGTACCTATCCACATTAAGGATCAGGGCACAAAGCGTCTCTAGATATGAAGGGAAAGGTTGGGCTAAAACAGGCAACGATTTTCCTTCTTCTACGCAACCTCCAAAAGATCTAAAGGACACGTTTTTCCTCTTTAGATAAACACCACGAAAAGGAGAAAGGGATGGTGTAGGAATAGGAAAAACAGTTACAAAAGCACACACAAAATCAACCACCATTTAAGTTAGGGTCGCAACATTTATAGAATGTCTACTAGTATTACCAATTGGAAGAGTGCCTTGACCTAGACCACCTTCCACAAGGGATGAATTTGACCAATTCTTAGAATGTGTCGATTGAGCCTAACTTATCCCTATAAAATCGACTTGTAAGGCGAGGATCCCTCTCATTTATAAATGCATTACATGTCTTATCTCTAAGTAATGTGAGACTAAATTCATCCATTCAAACCCAATACAATGAAGGTGTTAAGACAGAATGAAGGCAAGTCAAATGCTGCAATTTAGGCGACTAAAAGCGGACCACAATGAAGGTGGAAATTCCAACACACCCTCTCACGTTCATGCCTCAATTAGGAAAAAATATGGAAGACGTGGGAAGCCCAACAAGTGATATATGATAGACTTTGATACCATCTTAGAATGTGAGTTGGGTCTAACTCAATCCTATAAATTGACTTGTAAGGTGATAATTGTCACCATTTATAAATACTACGCATGTCATATCACTAAATAATGTGATATTAAATCCACCCTTCAAACCCAGCACAATGAAAATGTTGGAGGCTGCAATGAAGACAAGTCAAATACTGTAATTTAGGCGACTAGGGGCGAGCTATAATGAAGGTGGAAATTCCAAGACCAATAATTGGGCTTTTGATCTTTTTGTTGGCCCTATACCTATTTATACTTATGGTCATTATCCATGTTTCTAGTAAAAAGAAAGTAATCAATCAACAAGAATAATTAGAGACCTCACACTCTGAAAGGATCACAGAACACGTCCAAAATTTCAAGAGTCTCCTTCCAAATGAAAGGCGTCAGCAAAAACTGTGTGTCTATATATTAATCTTTTTCTTTGTTATCTTATCGAAACTACAAACAAACTCTTTAATTCTACGAACATGCTCTCTTTTTGTGTCATAAAGGCCCAATTCACCAAATAATATGCCCAGTTCCATTTTGTGAAAATGTGCATGTCTCTAATAGCGGGGAAACAATGATTCACAGACGACCTCATCAATGTTACCCCAATTTTACATATGATCCGATGAGCATTATTAGTATGAGGCTAGACTATGATATATCCGAATTTAAAGTTTTAAAGGAATTTAGTAAAGACCTCAATGGTCTTAGGGGATTGTATAAAAGAGATTAGATTGAAAGGAGTTGTACTGAATCTCAAGCAAGAAATCTGTTACATCACGGATCACCCCAAATCAAAACCTTCCCCCTAGTCAACCATTTATAGAGGGAAGAGGGATATGGGTAACAATCATCCCCAGAACGAGGGAACTTGTTTCATTTTGTTCTCTTATTATGTTATCCACTATTCTATTACGTGTTTTTCCTTTCTTTTTGATTATACACTTTAGACGAGGAAGATAAGAAGAAAGGAAAAAAATCTAACAAGCCAGAATCATAGATCCATGAGCCTGTGCATCTACTACTAAATTGGTATCATGTCAACAAGGATTACTAAAATATTTCTAGGAAACAATCATACCACACCTATTCACATGCCATCACGCTATAAACCATATGTATTGTGTGGCAAGAAGGCAAGGCGACATAACCCATAAAGTTTCATCACATTCTAACATGTCAGAATGAAAAGAATATGAAAAAGCTGAGAAAGGCTAAGGCCGGTTAGAAAAATTATATACTCGCCAATAGTCCACGAGGTGAAGTTTGACACGCATATTGAGAAACAACCTTGACTGTAAGCCATGCTTCGACAATGTTGACCTGGCTCAAGAGGGCTATTATTCCCATCTAGGCCGACGACCCCATTTCAAAGCTCCAAAGAGAGAAAGGCCCAAAACATTCCTCGGAGCAAGAAGGACCAATGACCTCTCAACATTTGACCTACGAGACACATGTCTTCCAATAGAAGGTTCTAGGGACCTAAAACTCTAGAACCCCACTATGAAGTACACACTATTGAAACCCAAACATCAATATTAAACATCTTTATAGACAAATAGAAATTTAGAAATAAGTTTACACACAATATAAATGTTAATGAATTACATTACCACTTTTAATATATGTAAAAAATTTCAAACAGCTTATAAATATGGGCGGAAGTAGTACTCAGTTTTGAAGATATGGATCACAGTTTCATCACAAGACACAGTGGTTGGAGATCAAGGTAGCAATTGCAATTACTTGCTTATATACAAACAGTCTTAATTTCTTTTCTCCCAATAGGAAGAATCAGGGTGGACAGAATAAAGGTCTACACCTGATGAAGAAGTAGCAGTCCATGACCCATCATTTAATAAACTCTGAATTTGTGATGGTGACTTGCTTATCTTATTTTCTTCCGTATGATAGTAATACTGCCTCATTGCTTCCATCTTCTTTTCATCCATTACTTCACTTGAATCTGAAACAAACTCTGGAACCACAATCCTTCCTTCAAGCATACTTACCACCGACGACATGGAGGGCCTAAGGTTTGAAGTGACATTCGTGCATAGGAGAGCCACATTGATCATCACCATAGCTTCCTTTTTGTTGAAATCTGAACCTAATCTTCTGTCTACTAGCTCCATTAGGTCGCCTCTCTCTTTCAACATATGTGCCTGTTGAAGCAAAGAATAGAATAGTTTTCTGAAACCCAAGTCATTTACAAGAAAGAAAAGATATTTTTACTAACAATAATTCAAATTCTTTACTTTGTTAACGTCTGTGTCAAAAATAACAATTCTTTACATTAGGTAATTCAAATTCTGAAAACTCTTCAAAGTTCAAAATTGATCATATTTATGTAAAATAACTAAACCCAAAAATGATGTCACTTCACTTGTAAGTCACTTGAATGCTTCATGATTTTAGAAATTGACAGTAACTATGAAATGTTTTGTACAAGTAGTCAATTACTCATCAAAAGTAATGACTTCATTTTCCTTCTAGTGAAAAGTAATATTCAACAAAGAAATTTCTCTTTCAAAATTAGTATTTTGTATCTTATTCGTTACAATATTTGTAAAGTTATTGTCTTCTTGTTGGTCAGGCCAAGGAAAGGGATAAGAACAGGGAGTACGTGATTTTATTCGCTTTTAGAGTATAATTATTATTATATTAGACATGAACAACAACATATATAAGACACAAAACAAAGTGTAAGTAGATATTACTAGGGATAATAAAAATTTACATGACTGAGGGTGAACATCATAAGCTTACCCAATCAAGAAGATAGAATGCTTCCTCCTTTGTCCGATAAAGGGTGTTGCTCCTTCCACTAACGATTTCCAAGGCAACAACTCCAAAACTATAAACATCTGCTTTGTCGGTCAAATAACCATGCAATGCATATTCAGGAGCCATATATCCACTGCATAATTGAAACATATCATTTCAACAACTTAATACCAGTATACAACATGATGTCAAACTATTATATCATAAAAATTATCAATTGAATTAAATTTGATAACATTTTGGAGTACTTTTTAATAAACTCAGAGAACACGAGAATTATAGTTACTCACTATGTCCCAGCAATTCTAGTGCTAATGTGAGTATTATCCTCCTCATCAAGTTTGGCCAAACCAAAATCAGATATCTTAGGGTCGAGATCCTTGTCAAGCAACACATTAGTAGCCTTGATGTCCCTGTGAACAACCTTCAGTCTTGACTCTTCATGTAGGTATGTCAAACCTCTAGCAATACCAACACAAATCTTCTGCCGTATAGACCAGTCTAATTTTATTTGTTCTTCCTCTGGACCTATACTCGTGAATTTAACAAATATCACATAACAAGACCACATAGTCACATGTTATATCAGAAAACGTGGAATATCATACAAATAAAAACTGACTTAGACCGGCCATAATGAAAATTACCAAATAAAGCACGAGCAAGGCTATTGTTTTCCAAGTATTCATATATCAGCAACAACTGATCTCCCTCCACACAACAACCATAGAGTTTAACAAGATAAGGGTGTTGCAATGCAGAAATCATGCCTATCTCATTTAAAAACTCACGATTTCCCTGCCTTGATTTAGAAGAAAGTTGCTTGACTGCAATCAGTGTCCCGTTGGATAAACATCCCTGGATTTTGAGGAATGCCATGTTGTTAGAAGTTGAAATTTTTTGTTGTAGTGAAATATACATGTACAATCATAATAAAAGCATGACACTAAAGATGATTTGTTATATTATGCAAAATACCTTGTAGACAGGACCAAATCCTCCTGCTCCAATCTTATTGGAATTATCAAAGTTGTTTGTTGCTGCTTTGATTTGCCTTAAGGTAAATAAACCCGTTGGTAGGTCTAAACTCTTCAGTTCTGTTAATTGAAGTAAAAGAAAGATCAAAGGTCTCTTACACTAAGAAAATTAAACATGGACATTCTGCATTGACAATCCATTTCTTGAAAGCTTGCAACTTCCCTTTTATCAAGATAAAACTAGTCTCAAGTTCCATAACATGATATACTGATAAAAATGCATGTCAAAACTTTACTCAGTTACTCAACATGCGCAAGTTTTTTTTACCGCTTTAATTACTCATGTGTTAATAAAATGTTTGATGATGATGGCAACAAAAGAAATTCATTTGTAATTGTCACCTCTTGCCAATGAGTTTTTCTTTACAAAACATCCTTTCCACCAAAGTATACCGAATACAAGAATGATAATAATTGTTGCTGCAACCACAATTCCAACCAAAGCTCTTACAGATATTCTTCCAGGTGGAGAATCTGATTGGTATTAAACAAGACATTTTAAATATTAGATCATAACAAAGAGATCACTTCATAAAATTAGGAATGTAAAAAGTATAACTTACCAGATTCCACTGATATAGCCGATATAAGAGGACCATATATTGATTTATTTGGCAGAGACTGTGTTCCTTTTCCAGCCCAATATAAACGGATCTCCAAAGTATTACTAGAAACAACAACATCATTGAACTGTTTTATGATTTTCTTACCAACTCCTCCTGCTTCTTTGGCAATATTGAAGTCCTTTTGCACTGCCTTCCCCTGCAACATTTCAATCACAGCCTTCTTAGTGTTTCAGTATGATTACAATTTATAAGTATTTTAATTGTTAAACCATGTACCTGGAGGTAGATATCAAATACACGCCTTCCAAGACTAGCATAAGTTTGATCTTCTGTGAACATTATTTCAGCAAAATGTAGATTTACCGTGTAGCTTCCATTTGCCAGGCAAAACCCATAATATGTCAAAGAAATAGGAGAAACACGTGCATTCATGTACAATTCAGCATCCACCATAGTAAGTTTAGCTATATTTTGAGGGGAATAATTTAACGGAAGTTCATTACTTTCTAAGAATTCACCAGTGGTGCTAAATGCCCAATTTCTTTTTGAACTGACATGGAATCTAGCTGGTCCAGGTAAGTCTGAATCTTCGTCATAACTTGTTTTGTTGACTGTTGCATGCTTTCCACCACAATTTATATAAAGGGAGTGGGAGGCTGGATTGAAGAGATCATGTAAGCAACAAAATATTAAGGAAACCAAGAAAATCAAATAAAGAAAAATATGCCCCTTGAAATTTATTTTTATATACTTGGATATTTCCCAAAGCAAACAAAGATGAAAGGAGGAAATCATAAATTTTAATATACTTGGATATTTTATTTCTATGTCCAAATTAAAAAATAACCATGGCTGTCTTTTATTAAAAAAAAGAAATACAAACATAGGGAGATATTTAGCTGTCTATAGGAAAGTCACCATGAAGAAAAAACTCACGTTTGGGACATTCAAATCTCAAACACGAAACTGTTGCTCTGAGATAATGATGGAAGCAACAAAATAAGTTAGCATGATTAGTAAAATAAGATTCATCACATAGTAAGAGGGAAATGGAAAGGTTATATATGTGTGTGTGGGCACCACGCGCATGTTTTAGAACTTATAATACCAAACTTACATGTCATTGTGTGCCCATGAGGTAGAAAACAAGTTCCTGAGATATATTAAAGAAGATAGTGTCTCAGGAAGGTTCTAAGGCTCGCAAACAAAAGCACACAAATGCAAGGATTCTTACAATTTGTCATTGTGACATCTTTGATTCACTTGGCTGATGCTGAAGTTATTGTATGAAAGATCTCTACATACAAGTCATAAAATTTGAATCAAAATATGATAATAATACAACCGTTAGAGACTTGAAACATTTGGTGACTACAAAGAAACCTTCAACATAAATGTTTTTAATATTTTAAACAACTGCATAATACTACTACAAGAACATAAAAGTATCAAAACGATTTCCTTCCCGAGAAGTAGGTGAGAAATAACCTCCTCATCAATTGTTCCATTAAAGAAGACTTTATTTTCAATTGAAGGGAAGAGAAAACCGTTCCGTTAAAAACGACAACAAAATACAAATGTGAAGAATGATTTTTATCTCTGAATTGAAACTTGAGAATGACATATTGAAGATGTAATATTAAGTAAATCAAAGACATGAAACAAAGGTTATACGAAATCAGCTTGAACATTAAATTAGAGCAAGACAACCATGAAGCTTTAGGAAGATACATCATACACATCCGAGAGAAGTGGGATGAAGGATTTATGAACTTATACAGTGAGGAAAACTAAACTCATGATCATTGACTTAACACACTGGAATTTATCAAGAGAACAACAATAAAGGTTTAAATTGTAGTACTTCTGAAAAAAAGCTTTAATGCTTTAGATATTATTTGCATAACATTATTTAGAAGCTTTAATTTGGTGATAAATAAATAATCATTGCAGCATAGTTGGTGCTTGGTGGTCATGCACTTATGTGAACCAAATAAAAACTATAAGGCTAAAACAATAATTATTGAATAAAAAGAAGGGGAAAATGCATGAAAGCAAGCGAAAAGCAAAAGAAAAGTCTACTTTGAAAGTACCCAAAAAAAATGATGATATGTTCAGTATTTTCTGCCTCATAAATGAGGAACATTGTTCAATCGAAGGAATCATACAAGTAGTATTAGAAAGATAACTCACGTGTCAACATATTGTCTCCAACGATGCACGGGGCCAGTGAGAAGATTTCCAGTTAAAAATCTACCATAAAAGATTATCAAGATATTAATATACAAAGCTTAATATTTAATGAGCTATACCGAATATTAAAGGATACAAGCAGTCATCTTTAATCACATCCATTTATCTATTTTTCTATATGAAGGGTTGAATTGATCTAGTTGAAGGACCCTTCTGTAAAGAAATGTGTTTTAATTCTTAGACACTGACTCTCATCATCACACTTCATATATGGTCACCTTCTTTCTCTTGGATTTTTGCCTTTTAAAATAGAAAGGGTGTGTGATCCTTTTGATACCAGAAAAATAGCTACAGAATGGTGCAATAACATTTGGCATTTAATTAGCAAAATTATTGTTGGCACATAACATATTGCAACCATATAATTAATTAAATTCCAACATGACTCATCTTTTACATTTAACAATGGAAACTTGGTCTGCACTTTTTGAGCTCCATAAGGTTGACATTTTTATTCAAGTATTTAGGTTGAGTTCAATTTCATGGATCTAAGTAGAATATTTAGCTATCCTACTACTTCAGATTAAAAGTTGAAAATAGAGTTGTAGGTGTAAAGAAACCAACAGACACGTGACTAAAAATATACCCCCAAAAGAATTATGCTAAGAAACTATGATGAAATTCATACATGAAATTTGAACTTTTCATGGTAGTATAGGTACTTGAAATTTTTCCACTTAACTTGTTAAAGCTGAGGTCCCTGAAAGAGATATCATATATCATATAAAGAATGAGTTAAAGAGCGACCAACATACTCTATAGCACACTTTTTTTATTGGTTAAAATTTATATGGGTCCAATATAAGTTAGGTAGGACCCATGTTAATTTTAAACCAATAAAAGAAAGTGTGTTAAAAAATGTGTGTGAGAGAGTGTGTTGCTAGCATTATTCTAAATATTATATCTATCAAAACAATAATTGCAAAAATATACCAAAGTTTACATAATAAGCTAAACTTAACAAAAGAAATTATAATGGTTAGCTATAGTAAAACAAAATGCAGCAAGTAAGCAATTACAAGTGTTTTAATAATGTCATAGTCCCAAGATAATCAGGCAGTTCTCCACTGATGTTGCAGTTCCTTAGAACCCTGTGAAACAATAAGATAGACAACGATATAGTATGAGTGCCTCTCTTGCAGCTTTTTTTATGTTCTATTTTTGAAAGAGGCACAGGAAACAACTTACAGAGTATTTAAATTTGTCATACTATTAAGTTGTGGCAAAGGTACTTCAGATCCATCCAAATCACTAATTCTCCTGAATATCACATTTAAATCAAAGCTAAGTAAATATAATTAAAATAAAAGTTGAATTTCAATCCTTACTTTATCAGTATATAGTATATAGAATATGAAATATCATACATACAAGTCTGTTAATTTTCTCAAAAGTGAAATTCCAGAAGGAATAGGCCCACTTAATCCACTTCCTTGAATCATTCTGTCAAAGTAAAGTAACCATTGATGATTCTTTTAAAAAGTCAAGCGATACAAAAACAACTAAAGTTGAGGAAAAAATTAAAAATAAAAAAGAATTTGCATACAGCTTATTAATACTTGTCCAGTTCTGAATATAATCAGGTATCTTTCCAGAGAATTGATTGTCCTCAATTCGGCTGCATTGAGAAAGCGTATGATAATTTGAAGTATTATAAAAAATAACTTAGTAATCAGTATACACCGGTATAAAAATTTGAATCTTACAATTCTTGTAATGAAGTGAGCTTGACGAATGTCATAGGTAGCTCTCCAGTAAAAAAGTTAGAGGAAAGTCGCCTATATATAATTGTAAAACAAAACAGTATGTTATGATTGTAAGCAATGTAAATCAAAGTGGATTTTAAACATTGAGCTTACATATTTCAGGGGGAACATCAATTAAGGGGAAATAAATAAAGTGCTTACAGCGTTTGAATTTGGGTTAGATGCCCAAGCTCAGGAGGAAGCTTTCCAGACAATTGATTGTTATGTAATTCCCTATCCATTTCAAGTTAAAGTTAAGTTCTACTTAAACTATCTAAATTGAACACATACATGTTTGCGTACTTATAAATGGCTTATTTTCCATGATAAGGTGGGTAATGAGAAACTCACAAAATTTGGAGAGTAGATATGTTTGAAATCTCAGCTGGTATTGAACCCGTTAATCGGTTTCCGGGAAGAGCACTGAGATAATTAAGAAACATGTCATCATTAGCTTATTGAGGTACAAAATCTTACAAAGAATGTAAAAATGAGACCCATATGTCAAGATCAACATTGTATAATATATCAAACAGTCAATGAGTGAATATCAGAACTGCAAATAAGAGACAAATCATACATTTTACTGATATTCATCATGGAGCCCCATTGTCTCGGAATTGTACCATTCAAGTAGTTGCGAGAGAGGTTACTGTAATAGAGGAAGAGAAAAGGTTTGTCACGCAAAATAGTTTATAGATACATGTGATTGAAGATATAAAAAAAGTTCAATAATATTGTTAATTTGGATGTGAGGGAAAGTTTGGGAATTACATACATAATTTGAAGGTAACGCAACCTGGTCAGTCCTGGCGGGAGAGTGCCGGGGAGATTTTGGCCTTTCAAAGTTCTAAACGTACATTTTACCATAAAAAAAGTAAAACATAAACAATGAGCAAAATAAAGTAGTGAACTCTAATATATTTCTTAGCCGGTAGATTTTAGAGAAAAAAACTGCAATAACCTCTTCTAGTGTAGAAAGTTTTAAAATTGATTTTACAATTTGTCAACATGATTTTAATAAAAATACATGTCTTTGACAATATTGATTTTATTTCTAAATCTTAGTTTGAACATTAGGGATAGCAATTTTATAGATGTATAATAATGATAAATTTCTATTGAATGGAAGGGTATAACTATTAAGTATACCGGTTAAGCTTTCTACATGGTGTAAACCGATCTAACTCAGTGTATATACACATGTACAATGTCCATTCCTACCTTAATATTTCAGTACAACCGTAAATGAAGAAACAAAAATTCAAATTAAATTAATTAAAAGTGGAGATAGAAAAGGGTCAGTTCCACTAAAAAGAGACTTACATTGCAATAACATGGCAGAAGTTGTCACCAGGAACAGAGCAGTCACAGGTGACATTATTTTCTACAACTTTGGTTTTGGGAGTTATGGGAGGCGTAAACCAGTTAGGTTTGTTGCTGCATGGATCTATGTCGAAGTTCCAATCCTTCTTACCAAGTGATTTAGCTATATCTTCAAGAGCTTTCTCTAAATATACAAATTCAAAAGCTATCAGCTAAGTACTGAAAAATCCTCAACTACAGATATATCATCAAATATCTACAGAAATTATGAGCAAAACATACATGATATATAGGACCTGTTTGGATTAGCCTATCTGAGCTTATCTATTAACGTAAGTTTTGAGATACTGTTCGGGTGAATTTATGAAAAGAGCCTGTGACATTTGTATTTGCTTTTTTCAACTTGATTTCACAAGTTTTTCGAAATATATAAAAAAACAGCTTATAGCATATACAAATATCGTTTGCTATATATAAATAATTTATGTAAGCTTATAAATAAGCACTTACATAAATAAGCATTTGTGCTATAAGCTGTAAAAGTTGTTTATCTAAACATGACCGTAAACTAACAAGAAACTTTAGATAAAAAGACTGGAAAAGTGAAACCAAAGAAATTTGTTTATTATTTGGGAGCTATTGTATAAATATATATCATACTTTCGTCCGGGTGAAGAGTATTAGCCCCAAAAGCTGTTAGAGATAAGAACAAAATGGCAATGATTAAAAGGGAGAAAAGTGGAGAGGTAGTGCTCATCTTCATGTTAACAAGGAAGAGAGAAGTTCAAATATATCAATAATTTAGAGCTAAAGAGTCTGAATATATAGTGTATATGTAATGAAAGAGTCGAGGAAAGTGCTTAATGCATGTATTGTAAACACATTTATCATCAGCATAAATCACCAATTTTGTCAATAAAAATGTAGGGCCTCATTAATCCTTTCGCTAAAACTATTAATACTAGTCTGTAGACTCCGTACCATGCATGCCACAGGCATGTGCCAATTTTTAAGGAATCTATTTAAAATTTTACAAATTACATAATTTTATGTGTTTGTTTTGAAAAATAATTGTGTAATATTTTATATTTCGATAAAAATCTGTAAGCAAAGTCTATATGGATTGGCCCAACAGAAGAATTGTTAGCATATAACAGGATTTAACCCGAGACATTGAGATGAGCACACTCTTAATATTTCGACAAATATTTGTAAGGAGTATTAACTTGCTAAACATTAACGATTTTGTAAATATGAAACACGAGTGTAAATAGTAGGTAGCATGTGAACAACGTTTAATACACCATTTCATTTTTCAACATAGAATTTAAATAATTTGAGATTTATAAATACATTAATATGCTAAAATAGTATCTCAAATTGAAACTCTCCAATTATGCATATTAATCCTTTTAAAGTATTTAATCTAATCCTAAAACTGTCTAGGAACGTATGTGAATAAGAAATTTAAAATTAAAGTATACACTTAAAATTTCCTTAATTTTAGAGACTAAGATAATAGCGCCTATTAATTTTAAAAGATATTTTCCAGTCATGCCCCTTAAAAGACAGATTACACCCAAAAATGATTAAATACCCTTAATTTGAAATTAAATTCCATATTGCCAACACATTTTTTGTTTGATGTAAAACCATTTCTAAGCTTATGTTGAATTTCTCCAAGATCAAAAGTTCAAGGCTATGATTTATTGCATCCAATGCTCACGTATGAACCATGGTTTTAAATTGCGGACCGCATCACGTGATGCGGCCGCAATATTACAGTTACGGTAGTATCAGCATCCGCATCAGGCCGCAATTGCGGTGTGATTGCAAATCACAACAAAGACCGCATCATAACACCGCACTAGCCGCATCAGACCGCAAAAATTATTTGGTCTACCTTCCTTTCTATTTATATCATAGATTTAAGGTATGTTTTGAAAGGACTAGCGATATTCAAAATGATGGCGAATTGTTAATAAGATATATATGAAAATTTAGAGAGGAAATAGAAGATATGTGAAATCTAACATAAATAATAAAATATAATACTTTTTGTTCATAAATATAAATTCATGTCGCAACGACCGCAATCCGCATCGCAACAACCACAATAGCCACAACCGCAATTTAAAACCATCATATAAACAGGAAAATTAAAATGAAGAACCGATTAAATTCATACCACGTGCTTTTCTCTATATATTTTTATGTGATTCTATACTTCTTTTTCTTTTGTGATTCTATACTTGTTTTGTGATTCTATACTTCTTATGTGTTTGATTTAGTGTTTATTTTTTCTGCAAACTTTAGTTTTTTGGGTTTTTCATCTTAGGGGTAAACGTAAACTCATATCAATTAAAACTTACACAAACTCAATTCACATAAGCTTGCACAAACTTAGTTTTTGTAAATTTGGATCGCGTAACCTACGGAAACTCTAATATGTACGCATACGTGACTTCAGTTCACGTGAAGTCTAAAATTAAAACTTTAAATGAAACATGAGTTCACCTAGGATTCGCAGATGCTTGAAAGAAAACGAAAAATTTGCTTTAAAACATTCTTGAAAACACATAAATTCACTATGGGAGACCTTGTAATTCAATCTTTAATTATTCAATCATCTTGATCAAACATCTATGGGAGATGAGGTGAAGATTTTAGAATGAGAGATGAAATGGGTTTTTGGAAAATATATATGAACAGGGTCAATTTTTATATTACCATTAAATTTTACTTAAAATGTAATCGGATGTAAATTTAAAGCATATATAAGTCATGTAACCAAAACAAAAGCATATATAAGTCAAGCTTTAGACTATTATGCATGTATTATAGATGTATGCCCCGCCCAGGATTAATACAAAGAGATAAACTTCTTAAAATTTCATTAATTTCAGAGACTAGGTAATGACTCATGAAAAGCATATACAAGTCAAGCTTTAAATGTCCTCACAAATCAAAGTAATTGAAGTCAAGTATATGGTTGGATGATGCTTAATTCACATGGATGATTGCCAGACATATATTTATGGGGAGGAAAGTGACATAGAAAAGATTGAGAAGAAGACTCAGAAAATGTATATACAAGTCAAGCTTTACATTATAATGTATGTATGTACTATAGATGTTTGCTCTAGTGAGTAACTATTACAAACAGATAAACGTCTTAATTTCATTAGTTTCAAAGACTAAGCTACTGACTCGGCCAATGCATATAGAAGTCAAGCTTTAGACTATTCTGCATGTACTATAAATGTATGCCCCAGCTAGGAATTATAACAAACAGATAAACGTCATAATAAGCAATTATTTTTCAAAAACAGTAAGTGTGTCTAAAGTAATGTTAATGATACCTGTAATTGTAGAAGTAATCGTGGTTTATTTTACTGTGCAAATTGTTCGCTGCAACCTACATGGACTAACACTCCACCATCACCAAGCTCCGTCGTTCACTGCCGAATACTTCCCGCACGCGCTTTTCTTCCATTGTGAGCTCTGTATCTTCATATTTCCCTTTTTCAGGTTTGTAACAAACTGTCAAAAAGAAAAAGGTTGTTACAAATATAGGGGGTTTAGGAAACCTGAAATGCCTTTGGAATAATACAAAAGTTATTCTCCGGACGCCCTCGTACACACCAAAACACATTGTAAGTGAGTAATTTCCATTTTGTCAAAAAAATAGCAAGGAAGTTAACCTCCGATAGGACTAGCAATGAACCAAAGCAACTTGAACATAGTTCGAAACTCGATTCGATAACTAAATCATTGAACTTGGTTCATGAACTAAATGAGCTAAATATGAGCAAAAAATTAAGTTCATTAATTAAATGAGTTGAGCTTGAACTATGTATAATTCGACTCATTAGGTTCGCGAATCAACTCGATTATATATGATGGGAACGTATAAATTTCTAATAGTTTTTTATTATACTTTCATTAAATTTATAAGGTTCTTAAAGATTTAGACAAAATTGTGGATTTTTGAGAAAAACCTAAACTCCAATTAAGTAGTTTTTGAATTAGAATTTTAAATGTACCAGCTTGAACATTTTGAACATTGTGTAGTTTTTAAAGTTGTAGATTTTTTAGACTAAATTAAATTTGATCTTATTAATCTTATTTTATTTCTATATTTTCCTTTTAAAAAAATATTAAAAATTAGACTTTCAAAAACGGACAGTTAAGTTTGTTAACTTAAAATGAGTCTAGTTTCAGCTAAAAAAAAGTTTGGATTGTACTCGAGTAGGAGTTTTAACGCTAAACTAATTCTTAACGAGTTGAGTTCAATTGAGAGGAGTTCGACTCGACTTGACTCATTTCCAACCCTAACCTCCCAAAAAGAAAGATCGAAAGATTGAGAAGAAGACTCATAAAATGCATATAGAAGTCAAGCTTTAGACTATTATGCATGAACTACAGTTGTATGACCCAGCTAGGAATTATAACAAACAGATAAACGTCATAGTAAGAAGCAATTAATTTCTACAACAAATAAACATCATAAGCAATTATTTTTCAAAGTATTTACTATCTTCGAAATGATGTTTATTGTACCTGTAATCTTAGAGGTAATAATTCTTTATTTTGATGCGAAAATCCTTCTATCTACTCAGCTTCGTTCTAGGATGCAATTTACGAACGAACTAATAGCTGCCATTCATAGGGAACCGAAACTCCGCTGCCAGGACTCAACAACCACCATGCTCCGCCTCTATCCGCCCTAAGCTTCTGGCGCGCGCGCGTCATGAGCACCTTTTCCCTTTCTATGTCCTTGGAATGGAATCAGTCCTAATTTAAAATATATATATTTAATGCACCGTTACTTGTATTTGTATTTGGCACCGCGTAAAAATGTAAAAATATAATAATGTCATTAAGTTTAGGAGATTCATCTCTCATGTCTAAATGGACCAAAATGCATATTAATGAGTTTTTATTCTGGAGATAATTTTTGTAAAAATTAGGAGATGGATTTCCGTAGTGTTACGTGGCAATAGCAGAAATATAAAATTAAGAAATAGTTTGTTGACAAAATAAAATTATCAATATATCATAAAATCAGTAATAAATAATTTTTTTAACATAGATCAAACATTCTATTTAATATTCAGGTGGACGTTGCCAGGGGCGGAGCCAAGGCCCAGCCAGCCTGGGCAGGCGCCCGGGCTTAATCCTTATTTTCTTTGTACTCCCCCCAATTTAATAGTCGATTTTTATACAAAATCAGGGGATAATTAAGGGCAAAATTAGTAAAAATAGGGTGTGAAAATTAAAACAGATGAATAATCAATGGTGTTAAGTTTTTGCCCAGGCTGCATAAAATTTCTGGCTCCGCCACTGGACGTTGCAATATCTTAATAATATCATCGACCGACCCCGAAGTAGTCGTATTTATCTTGATCGAAATTTTTGATTCTAAATGTAAAAAAGTTTTTCACATATCCTTTAAATCAACGTCCGTCTTAGCTCATAGTTATTGAACTCAATTTTCCCTTCTTTGTCAACGGATGGCTAGCAGTACTCAATCTTCACAATTTTGGATTTATCGTCATATGGTAGGAGCTCCTGTAGTGTCTATTTCAACTCGGACATAGTTGAAACTCAATTCGACAACTAAATCATTAAACTTGGTTCATGAATCAAGTGGGCTAAATATAAAATTAAAAAACTAAATCTGTTAGCTAAATCAGTTGAACTTGAACTATGTATAATTCCACTTGTTAGATCCACAAATCAATTAGATTATATATGATGGAAATGTATAAACTTCTAGTAGTTTTTTTGTGCTTAAGGAGTGCAAAAAGCCCAGAACAGAAAAGAGACTAATCAAACAATACCACTCGCACCAGATATTAACGCACTAACTAAAAAATATGAACACTCGCAGAAATCAATCTTCCATCCTCCATGGAGCCTCGAACTATATTTAGCCAACATATCCTCACTCTTGTTAGCCTCCCTATAAATTTGCATCACTTTGATCTCCCAAAAAGAAGCCACGGTCGTGTTGATTTTGCAAATTAAGCTAATATCTTTTAACTTAGTCTTCTCACCCCTGATAATATTTACAACTTCATGGTTATCCACCTGGATTTCTACTTGAGTGTAACCTTTTACTTGGGCCAATTGTAAGCCTTCACTGACAATTCAAAGCTTCGCAGTTAGAACATTGCACTTTCCCACATGTTTGGAGAAACCTCTCAGCCAGTGACCCTCACTATTTCTCAACAGTCCACCACATTTTGCTTCATTGTTTCTATCTACTACATCATCAATATTGATGCAGATCCACTCCTTCTCAGGCTTAGCCCAAGATGTTCCATTCGTGATATTACATGTGTTGCTTACCTTTCTCCGCAGAGCAATACTTTGGTTGTATATCTTAACTAACTATAAAATGTCTTCACTCAGGTTTCGCGGAGCAACTTAATTTGGCACGAATCTCCACTAATTTCTCCAGAACCATAATTTACGGCAAGTGGTGGCCCAAATAGCTTGCCAGTTCTCAAAAAATGGCATGTTTTTTCAAATTAAGTTTAATTCAATCAGGCATATTCACATCAAAGAAAGAATTTATTTTGTTTGCTGGAAGCAGTTATAACCACACTAGTTTTGCTTGCCGGTAGTCCCTCATAGCATGAAGAATTGTCTCTTCTTCTCCAATACAGTCTTCACAAAAAAGATCTCTAATATTAAGATGACTGATATATTTATTGGTTTTGAGTCCTTCATGATGCATCATCCATATAAAACTGTGAATTCTCTCATACATGCTCAACTTCCAGATTTCCTGCCAAGGTTCCAGGTTATCATCAATGTATGTACCTGCACATATGTCATAAGCATGGGTTATAGTGAACTGACCTCTTTTAGTTCCTTCCCATATGCAACAACCTGTCCATTTTGCATTAGTACACCAACGAGTATCATTTTAGACGCATCACAATACACCACAAAATACTCACTCGGATTACGCAAAATCAATACTGGAGCGGTCGTCAATTTCTTTTTCAATTCCATAAAACTTTCTTCACACACGACATCCCACACATAAGCTTGACCTTTTTCAAGTCAACTGAGTCAACGGCAAGTCCAACTTAGAAAAGCCCTCAATAAACTTATGATAATAACACGCTAAACCAAGGAAACTTCGTACCTCAATGGTCGACTTCAGAGTCTCCCATTGTAACACAACATCAATCGTAGAAGGATCCAGAATAATTCTACCACTAGAAATCACATAGCCAAGGAAACTCACCTCCTTTGACTAGAACTCACACTTCGACAATTTTTCATATAACTTTTTCCATTCAAATACCTACAATACAATTCTCAAATGTTCGACATGTTCTTCTTCCGGTTTTGAATAAATCAGAATATCATCAATAAAAGTCACAACAAACTTATTTAAGTACGAATGGAAAGTTCGATTCATATACTCCATGAAAACACCTGGGCCATTCGACACACCAAACGACATCAAAGTGTACTCATAATGACCATACCTTGTGCTAAAAATTGTCTTCAGGATATCATCTGGTTTAACATGAATCTGATGATAACCCGACCTCATATCAATCTTGCTAAAAACACTAGCTCCCACCAACTAATCTATCAAATCATCAATCCTTGGGAGTGAATACTTATTCTTAATAGTTACTTTATTAAGTTGTTTATAGTCTACACACAACCTCATACTACCATCTTCTTCTTAACCAACAACACAGGAGCATCCTACAGGGAAAAACTTGGTCGAACAAACTTCTTCTTAAGCAATTCTTCTAATTGTTTCTTTAATTCACCCAACTCTGAAGTTGACGTCATATAAGGAGCCATCGACACTAGACTTGTATTACATACCTACTCTATAGAAAATTCTACCTCACGCTCTGGAGGTAAATCGTTGATGTCATCGGGAAACACCCTTGGAAATTCACATACAACGGTAACTTAGCACTAGCAGCTTCACGATCAACACATAGTGTCGCAAACATTGAAAACATCTGAGCTTCATCTTCTACGAGTCCTCTTAACTGCTTAGCAGTAAAAACATTGACTCTCTACCATCACCAAACTCCGTAAACCTCACAGTTTTATCATAATAGTTAATATGAACATAGTTGAATTCCAACATGTTCATCCCAAGGATAACATAAATTTGGTGCAAGGGTAAACAGACCAAATCCATTGCAAAACAATCTTACGAAAGATAGTCAAAGGACATTTCAAGCAATCATAAGTGGTAGTAACAGAACCACTAGTATGAGTATCTATTACAATACTACCATTCATTTCAGACAACTTCAACCCAAAGTAAGTAGCACATTCATGTGAAATAAATGAATGAGTAGCACCAGTATCAATAATATCGACCAATTCAATATCGTTAATAAAACAAGTACCTCGAATCAAGTTGTCATTCTTGGAATTTTCCGTTCCACACAAAGCAAAAACTCGATCGTTAGTTTTAATGGCAACAACATCCTTCTTTGGCTTCTGACACTGGGTACTGATATGACCCTATTCACCATAATTAAAACAAGTCGGACCATCGTCCTTGCATTCAGGAGCACAATGACTTGTCTTGCCACATTTATAACATCTCATAGCCTTATTCTTACATTCTTTGAAACGGTGACCTTGTTCACCACAACTATATCACCTGACAGGAGCGGGAGCTTCTCCCCCACTTGTCTTCTTCCCATCGGAAACCTTATGTTTCCCTTTATCAACTGGAGCATCGTAAGGCTTCCTACGATCCTGATGTTGTTTTCCCCTTTTCTCATTCAAACTCTTGTAATGAGCCGAATGAGCTTTGCTATCTTCTTTATAAATCCTACAGGTGTTCACCAACTCTGCAAACCTACGAATCTATTGATATCCAATTTCCCATTTGATTCTCAGGGCGTAGCCTGTTCTCAAACTTGATGCATTTCAAAAATTCAGCAGTCTCCGCACTATAATGCAGGTAGAACTTCACAAGTTCCACAAACTTATTAGCATACTCAGTGACAGTCAAGTTCCCTTGTTTTAGCTCAAGGAACTCAATCTCAATCTAATTCTCTATCGAACACGACCTAAGTAATAACTTCACTTGTAATGTTTATTCTCTGACGGGTGCTAATCCACCAGCCATCAACCTCTTCTGCCAACAAATGTGTACCGTACCATACCTTTTGAGCCTCAGAGAATTCCAACACACGAAAGATTATTTCGATCTCCTTAAGCCTAGTCTACGCTTCATCAAGATCATACTTACCCCTGAAGGTAGGCGGAATTTCCCTCTGAAACATTCCCAAGTTACAAGACTCGTTGTTTCCCCTAACATTAGGCTGATTTTGCATAGCCTGAGCAATTTCTTGCAACACAGCAGCAATCACAGAATCGTTTCTTCCAGCCATTCAACACATAGGAAAGTGAATCGTCTGAAAACCACGTATCGACAGTGCATTCACACTAATCGACCGACATGACATGTACTTCATAAGAAAACCTGGTCGGACGGACAAACATGTTCTGATACCACTAATGTAACACCCTTCTAAAGCCCCGCGATTGTGCACTAATATTATAATAAACAAATGAGCACAAATGACCATCAAGGGTGTCACATCTTCATAAAATTATCATAGTAAAAACATTCTGCTCCCTAACATGGGTTCACAAAAATTAAAACATTTATCTCTTTGATAATATCATCATGAAACTTCAAACATCGCAGTGAGATTATTGTCTCAAAACATCTTTATCAAAACATTTTAAATAATATACCACCACTCATTCATGATTTATAAATTATTCTTAAAACAACTTCAACGAATAAAAACATCTTAAAACACCATGTCAACAAATAACTCATCGTTCAATTCAAGCGATCCCAAATACCCTCATGTTACATATCAGATCAAGACCCTATTTATTAAAAAGTAAAGCACTAAAAAACTCCATAAAGCTATCATCGAGCTTCTACGTCTATTCCTTATTACTTGCAAGTTACCCACACATCGAGGCAACATTTCCAAGCAGAAAGGGTGAGAAATCTCAATCATTATAAAAAAGTGTAAGGAATAAATATAGTAGTTACACAACAAATATCACATATTACATATATATCATCAAACTTCACATCTATATTCACACTTTCACATTTGTGATTCCTTTACAACATCATCATGTCATCACTCAACAAACATCACCAAGACATCATTAATTCACAAATCATCACAAGCATCACTTAATCAATCATTGTGCAATGTCATAAAGAATGCAATGCAATAACATAAGACTCATGCATGTGGTACCAAAACTTCTTTGATGAATTTTGTCTTTTTTTCTCCAAAGATCTCCGCCAATAGGATCGATTCTGGCTTGGAACCAAATCACTTCACAAAATTGCACTTAATCCACACTATGGGATTGAGGTCATCGCTAGACCAATCATCCTGCAAACATCACTAAACAAACGTCCTTATATATGCTATGAGTGCATGATGCACATCAATAAAATAAATGTGACCAAAGCTAGTCAAAACGCACCACCATTCATATAACCATCATAATATTCGTCACATACTTCACATTATGCACAAAATTATTATCAATACTACTTCATTTCATCACAGGAAATATACATCATATTATATCAAGGTATAATCACATCACTTCATCATAGTACAATCATTGGAAAAAATACAACATATGATTCATTTTGTTTCCCAATGGTATACTTCATCGTGTTAGCTCCCAAACGCTTCGAACGACGCGTCAAACGCAGTCTAGAAACTCAAGTTACGACACTTTTAAGAAAATGGCACACATTGCTCCCCTCAAGCTCGCTTGGAGCCCTAGGAGCGCTCTGCTCGCTTCCAGGTCGCATGGAGCTCGCTTGGCGAATTGAGTGATTCAGGGATTTTGCTGCTTCATTCGCCTGGTGGCCTAGGGGCGACTTCCCCGCGGTTTCGTTCGCCCAGCGGTCTAGGGGCAAAACCCATTCGCTTGCCGTTTGTTTTGATTTTTTTTTTAAAAATGATTTTTATAATGTTGTATAATTTTGTTAAATTTTTTTTTACAAGTTTCAAATGAAAAATTTTGTTTGAATAGTTATTCTTAAAATGTGATTTTAGGTATTTCATCTATTTATGGAGAAAAAAAATTGGATATCGACATTTCAAAAAATCACTTAATTTTGAAGCTATTTCAAATAGATTTTCATAAAAATCATTTTTGAAATACAATTTTTTTTTTTAAATTGTGATTTTGACTAAGTTTTGGTCTTCAATAATGTATATTTATGTTATAGGATGTCAAAATCAGTGTTTCATTTTAGAAAAAATGAAAAATAAAAAAAGTTCTAATATTTTGAAAAACGATTTTATAAAATCTATTTTAAAAAATACAAAGAAAAAATCTATTTTTTTAAAGTTGAAATAAACAGACCCTTTATTCCATCTAAATTTAGGGTGTATGTGATCGATTGAGAAATTTTAAATAAAATAATCAAACAATGTAGTGGAATCTTTATTCTATTCCATTCAGCTCCATTCCACTTCATTCAATTCCTCTCCGTTGCGTTATATTTAGTTAGTCAAACAAATTATAAATAAGTGAATCAAAATTGGAAATAAAAAAATACTACAACAAAATATTAAAATTTTAGATTAATTAAAACTATATTTATTAAGTGGTCCGATCTAAGAAAAATTAACTTCTAACAATTAGGTAGGATTGGAAATTTCAAAACGTATTACCTAACTAGTAACAAACCCGTGCGTTCGCACGGGTTCTGGTACGGGATGCGCATTTGTTTCACATGTATATTTTTTAATAGAAAAATATCTGTTTATCCGTGAAAAAATAAAAATTGAATGTATAATTAATTAAAAAATATTTTGATCAGTAACTTCATGTCCCGTTAATAATCAATATTTTAATCAATAACTTCATGTTTCCGTGTATAAATATTAGTTTGATCAATAACTTCATGTCCCCGTGCACCTTAAAAAATATTTTGATCAGTAACTTCATGTCCCGTTAATAATTAATATTTTGATCACTAATTTCATGTCCCGTTAATAATCAATATTTTGATCAATAACTTCATGTTCCCGTGTACAAATATTAGTTTGATCAATAACTTCATGTTCCCGTGTACCTTAAAAAATATTTTGATCAGTAACTTCATGTCCCGTTAATAATCAATATTTTGATCAATAACTTCATGACCCGTTAATAATTATTATTTTGATCAATAACTTCATGTTCACGTATACAAAAGATTTAGTAAAACACAATCTTATTTTTGCATCAATTTTATATACTAAAACTAACTTAAAAAATATTATTAATTTCATTTTAGAAGCTTAAATTTTCTTATATATTATTTTCTTTTTAAAATTTAAAATGGTAAAAAATATTTATTAAAAATGATCTATTATAAAATGATTTATTTAAATGAAAATGTTTGTTGGCTAAGTTTATTCTGCCACAAATATTATTGGCCTTAAAATCACTTAATACCAAACTCATATATTAAGTAAATAATATATTGATATAAAATCAAATTAAAGTGTTATTAATTTTTTACCTATATTAAAATTATTTTTATTTTCACACCGTTTATAAAAAAATTGGCTCAATAGTAAAATTATATGTTTTTAAATTAAACTAAATAAAAAATTATATAAATAAAAAATTACATAAAGACAACATTAAATTTTTTTTATATAATTTTTTATTTAGTTTAATTTAAAAACATATAATTTTACTATTGAGCCAATTTTTTTATAAATGGTATGAAAATAAAAATAATTTTAATATAGGTAAAAAACTAATAACACTTTAATATGATTTTATATCAATATATTATTTACTTAATATATGAGTTTGGTATTAAGTGATTTTAAGGCCAATAATATTTGTGGCAGAATAAACTTAGCCAACAAACATTTTTATTTAAATAAATCATTTTATAATAGATCATTTTTAATAAATATTTTTTACAATTTTAAATTTTAAAAAGAAAATAATATAGTAGATAATAGCATGTTCTCATGTTCATGTACTCAAGTGTTTAACTTTTATCTATTTTTAATTGATTGTCTAAATACATAGTAGAGCATATTACTACCATATAGTTATATTAAAAAATGGTGTTTTAACTTAGGATAAAAACATCTTTAAATTATTTTTCATTTAAAAAAAATCATTACATATATTTGAAGTTAATTTTTAAGAAATTAAATAGTACATTTAATGCAAATAACTTATTATTTATAAGTATCTTTTCATTTTGTTTTTATTTCTAAAATATCTCTATCTTCTAAAAAAAAATATTGTGTCCATCTAGTTTTAACTATTTTTATTTTTAAAATAAAATTTCTAAATAGTTATAATTGCAGTTTTGCAAAGAAGGGTTTAATTTGAGGAAGGATGTTGAAGAGAGAAATGATGTAGTTTTACAAAGAAGTAGTTTGTATGGAAAGAAGCAAAACTATAATTGCAAGTAAAGTAGAAAAAGAGTTAGTCTACTGCCTACATAGCTGATAGAAAATGAGGCAAATAAAATATAATTGTTTTTTTCAAAAAAGGAAAGAAAAGAAAAAGAGTTATGGTTGGATACTGCAAAACGGGAGAATAAGAATAAGAAAGCAGGAATGGAAAAGTTGATTTTTGGAAACTGAAAGAATAGCCTAGCCACGTGGATAGGATCATAGACACATAATTTATTTTGTGTCTAGAGTTAAAATTCCTCTCCTTCCCCCCCCTCATTTGAACCAAACATATCCTAACTAAAAAAAACTATATTCTTAATAAAATTAAATAGAAAAGTACATTCTTGAAAATATTATAAATTAAGACTAAATGAGAGATATAAAAAAAACTTAATTACAAGATATAATTTCATATAACACCACTCTTCATCAATAATATAAAATTGCTGATGAACAAAATTCTTTAATATTTAAAACCAAAAATTCTATATAAAATATTTTTAAAATTTATCTATTTGGTTAAAACAAAATAAAATTTATACTTTATTAAAAAATTCAAGTTCACGTGATTATTTTTTCATAATTCAACATAATCACTAATTATCAAATAAAAAACATAAATGGTAATAATAACATTAAATTGTTGTTGTTATTTCCTTTTTGACATAAAAATTAAATAACAATTAGCACACATTGATAGTTGTATCGTACAAATAAAAAATGTTGGAGGTAACTAAAAAGTTGCAAAAAGTTGGCACGGGTAACTAAGTTGAAATAGTAGGATTGTACTAAGCAAAGTAGTATTTGGCATAGTTGTACAAATTAAACTTACAACTTAAAAATATAATCTATCTATAATATAAGAAAATTAATGGTTGTGGAAAAGTCCAAAACACCCTTATTTAGTTTTTTGCCACCACATTAAAATTGTGGTTTCTTGGTCTTTGCACCAAAAAGTTCTTAATTTTATTATTAAAATAATACAACTCTTATATTTTATTAAACTTATCAAATCTCTCTACATTCTCTATTTTTTTTTTATCTTTCATCACTTTCTCACTTCTTTCTTCCACATAAAATATTTTATTATTGATATATATTTTTATATACGAAAAATGATATTCATGATCGAAATATTTTTTAGTCAAAAATGATATACAGGAAAAATTTATTCAAAAAATCTATTATTGATCTAAATATTTTTATATACGAAAATTTAATATTGATCCAAATAATTTTGTAAATGATACCTAAATAAAAATAATATTTGTATACGGAAAAAATCTATTACTTACGAAAATTGGTATTTATGATCTAAATATTTTTTATTTAAAAATGATATACAGGAAAAAAATCTACTATTGATCTAAATATTTTTATATACCAAATTTAGTATTGATCCAAATATTTTTGTAAATGATACCTAAACAAAAATGAAGTTTGTATACGGGAAAAAAAAATATATTATTGATCTAAATATTTTTATTTACAAAAATGTTATTTATGATCCAAATATTTTTATCCAAAAATGGAATAGGCCAAAAAATCTATTATTTTCTAAATATTTTTATATACGAAAATTTGATATTGATCCAAATATTTTTGTAAATGACACATAAACAAAAATAATATTTGTATATGGAAAAAATCTATTATTTACGAAAAATGGTATTTATGATCCAAATATTTTTATTCCATAATGGTAAACGGGAAAATAATTTACTATTGACCTAAATATTTTTATATACGAGATTTACTATTGATTCAAATATTTTTGTAAATGATACCTAAACAAAAATGAGGCCTGTATACGGGGAAAAAATCTATTATTCATCTAAATATTTTTATATACGAGAAATGATATTTATGATCAAATATTTTTGATCCAAAAATTGTATAAGGAAAAAAATATATTATTGATCTAAATATTTTAATATACGAAAATTTAATATTGATCCAAATAATTTTGTAAATGATACTTAAACAAAAATAATATTTGTATATGAAAATAAATCTATTATTTACGAAAAATGGTATTTATGACCCAAATATTTTTTATTCAAAAATGGTATACGGAAAAAAATTTATTAATGATCTAAATATTTTTATATACGAAATTTACTATTGATCCAAATATTTTTGTAAATGATACATAAACAAAAATGAAGTTTGTATACGGACAAAAAAAATCTATTATTGATCTAAATATTTTTATATACGAGAAATGGTATTTATGATTAAATATTTTTAATCCAAAAATGGTATACGGGAGAAAATCTATTATTGATCTAAATATTTTTATATAAAAAATAATCAATTAATTATCTAACTTTTTTCTTTTTTTTAACATTTTTATTTAAAATAAATTATGTATCCAAATTCGTCTAACTGAACAATATTGAATATTAACGGAAACCTGAAGTTACTGATTAAAATATCTTTTATTAACAAGAACATGAAGTTACTTATCACAATATTGAATATTAACGGGAACATGAAGTTACTTATCATAATATTGAATATTAACGGGAACATGAAGTTACTTATCACAATATTGAATATTAACGGGAATCTGAAGTTACTGATTAAAATATTTTTTATTAACAGGGACATGAAGTTACTGATCACAATATTGAATATTAACGGAAACTTGAAGTTACTGATCAAAATATTGAATATTAACGGGAACATGAAGTTACTGATCACAGTATTGAATATTAACGGGAACCTAAAGTTGCTGATTAAAATATTGAATATTAAGGGAACATGAAGTTACTGATCAAAATAGTGAATATTAACGGGAACATGAAGTTACTGATCAGAATATTAAATATTAACGGGAACCAGAAGTTAGTGATTCAAATATTGAATATTAACGGGAACATGAAGTTACTGATCACAATATTGAATATTAACGGGAACATGAAGTTATTGATCACAATATTGAATATTAACGTGAACTTGAAGTTACTAACTAAAATATTTAATATTAATATGAACACGAAGTTATTGATCAAAATATTGAATATTAACGGAAACATGAAGTTACTGATCAAAATATTTTGAAATTAACGGGAACGAAGTTACTGAGCAAAATATTAAATATTAACGGGAACATGAAGTTACTGATCAAAATATTGATTATTAACGGGAACGTGAAGTTACAAAAGGCTATTTAGACACAATTTAATTTTGGTGATTTCAATTTTGTTCCGTATTTTTTTATACACAATTTAATGTTAATTGTTCTTATTTTTTTCCACAAAATGTTAATTACTTTTAATTTAATTTTTTTCTATTAAAAAATATAAATCTGAAACAAATGCGCGTCCCGTACCAGAACTCGTGCGAACGCACGGGTTTGTTACTAGTTACTGTATGAATGAATAGACATTTGCTTTAGAAAAGTCTGTATAATATGAATGAATAGACATTTGTTTTAGAAAAATCTACCTCCTACTGTAATGTATGAGGAAAGACAAAAATTTAGCTTTACAAGCACTTTTGCAACACTTATATCGATGATCAATGCTGACAAACCATTGTACCTTTTACAAAAGTTTGGCTTACCAGTGCACTCCTGCAAAACTTCTATCAGGCAGATGACTTTACAAAATTTATGTCAATAAATAAATTTATACCAAGTGAAATAAATAAAAAACTATTAATAAAATATTAAAATAAATAAATAAGTTTAAATAGAAAGCAAGGGGAAAATAAATCATATTTAATATCAGAATCATGTATATGATTTTTTTTTCAAGTAAAAACTTTTATCCCAAGTGAAGAGATTCTAAAAATTTAATCATGTTTTATAAAAAAAGGGGACAACTTTTCTACCCATCACAAAAAGATGGGTAGTGTACCTTCCACCAATCAGATGACACCATTTAATTTTTATGTATTTAATTATTTATTATATATAGTAATTGTTTGATGTTTTCTATACATTTTACATTGAAGGTAACCTTACCCAACTTTTTGAGTTGGGTAAATAAGAATTCACCATAAAAAATTATAATCACACTTTTATATTCACAAAATATTTTATAAATTTATTTAAGCATTATCATTAAATCAAAACATATTTTATTGAAATAAATATATACTTTTGAATGATTTATTGGAGAGTTATCTAAAATATTGTAAAGAAACTTAGAAAGTACAATAACATGTCTTCATGAAAATGGTATTGGACAGTAAATTCAAAATCAAATATTGTTTCTCTATCATAGAGTGCATCATTTAGTTACTTGTTTTTGCATTCTGGTCTACAATTTATTTGAGTAGAATCGGCTAACTTGATTAGAGAAAATGAAGGTCAAGTAAGTGTAAGGTCAACATCATGAGAAAAAAAACTAACATTAATAACTTTGTTTCTGTTGATGAAATTTACCCGTCTCTTCATCTTCATTATTTCTAGCATGTTTTAGTCCTCTTTAATTTCCAGATCTGAAAAAAAAAATATACATATCAGAATCAGATCCATCAACTCACTCATTTCTAATGTAAATCTTTTTATACTCTTTAATTTTAAGTTTCAGAAAAATTAAAGATTGAAAATTAAATAATAAAGAAAATGAAAAATATAAAGAAGAGAACCTTAGTGATGAGTGATGAATAGCAACTGAAAAACAGAAAAATCAAAAAATTGAGTTAGTTAATAAAAACATACAAAATAAACAAAGATTTGTAAAAGAAAGAAGAAGAGGAAGATCTGGGTTTATTTTTGAAATCATAAATTGATGTCGCAGATCAGCAGTTGTTTCGATTTGGTTTCAATAAGAAGAAAAAGAAAAAGAAAAAGAAGAGGAAGAAGAAGTAAAATGTTGTGCAAGAGAGAGAATTAGAGAAATGAAGTGACTCACAAAAAGAGTGTGGGTAGGAGAAAGTTAAATTTAAAAGGTTTAGAAAAATGCAGACGTGGGAAACTTTGCAATTAAGATGTCCACTTGGCACAACATGAAAGCAGAGGGATAAATCCATATTTTCCAACTAGTAACAAACCCGTGCGTTCGCACGGGTTCTGATACGGGACGCGTATTTATTTCAGATGTATATTTTTTAATAAAAAAATATTTGGTTATCCATGAAAAAATAATAATTAAATATATAATTAATAAAAAATATTTTGATTAATAACTTCATGTCCCGTTAATAATCAATATGTTGATCAATAACTTCATGTTCCCGTCTACAAATATTAGTTTGATCAATAACTTCGTGTCCCTGTGTACCTTAACAAATATTTTGATCAGTAACTTCATGTCCCGTTAATAATTAATATTTTAATCAGTAACTTCATGTCCCGTTAATAATTAATATTTTGATCAATAATTTCATGTTCCCGTGTACAAATATTAGTTTGGTCAATAACTTCATGTCCCCGTGTACCTTAAAAAATATTTTGATCAGTAACTTTATTTCCCGTTAATAATCAATATTTTGATCAGTAACTTCATGTTCCGTTAATAATCAATATTCCGATCAATAACTTCATATTCCCGTGTACAAAAGGTTTAGTAAAACACAATCTTATTTTTTTATCACATTTTATACATAAAACTAACTTAAAAAATATTATTAATTTTATTTTAGAAGCGTAAATTTTCTTATATATTATTTTCTTTTTAAAATATAAAATTGTAAGAAAATATTAATTAAATATGATCAGGTATAAAGTTATTTATTTAAATAAGAATGTTTGTTGGCTAAGTTTATTCTGCGACAAAAATTATTGACCTTAAAATCACTTACTACCAATCTCATATATTAAGTAAATAATATATTAATATAAAATCAAATTAAAGTGTTATACATTTTTTACCTATATTAAAATTATTTTTCTTTTGATATTGTTTATAGAAAAATTGGCTCAACAGTAAAATTTTATGTTTTTAAATTAAACTAAATAAAAAAATTATATAAATAAAATTTAATGTTGTCTTTATGTGATACTTTCAAATCTGCTTCATCATATTAATAGAAAAATTAATTATTAAATTTTAGATTGTCTTAGTTTGTGTGTCAAATAAAAACATAAATATAATTATTAATAGTTTAATATCTTTCCGTCCTTATTAAATTTTATTTATTATAAATTATTTAAATAGGAATATATTAATAATGATAATAATAATACTAATAATTAAAACATATTAAATCACATTAAGAGTGTTGTCCTTCAAACACTTCAATGGTTGAATGAGACAATATTAAAATGTTCTAAAATATTAATCATCATAAATCTAAAAATTGTTTAACTTTAAACTTTATTTTACATGTAATTTTAATTTTTTTTCTCAAGTTTCATGCTAGTAATAGTTTACAGAAAATCAATATTCAATCATAAAATAAGGTCATCGGATTACGTGAATTAATTTTATGGATAAACTTTAAAGCAAATATTTGTTCTCTTAAGTTGTTACAATATAAAAATCTATATATATATATATATATATATATATATATATATATATATATATATATATATATATATATATATATATATATATATATATATATATATATATATATATATATATATATATATATATATATATATATATATATATATATATATATATATATATATATATAAGTTTGTTTTTATATGTTTATTTTATTCCTCATCCTTTCTCTATCTTGAAATTCTTTTTTTTTTTACAAATAAAAAGAAGAATATTTATGGATAGAAAAATAAAAAATAAAGGGATTTAATTTCCAATTTTAATTTCTTCAGATTATTTTGTTAGAACGTTTTATCTTATCAATGAAATCTAAAATATCTACAAAAGTTTAATTTACCTACTTTTAATTAAAATAAATACAATTTAATAAAAAATTAAAAATAATTAGTACATGATTATTTTGTCAATAGTATATAACTATTACCAATGCTATAACTTCGTATTACCCTATTTAAGTTGATACGACTGAGCAATTTATAAATATAGTACATATATTTGTACTACACTTGCACTTATATCATAACTATATAAAAAATAAGCAGTAGGCTATAGGAACATGAATAGTAAACACATAAAACTTTTAAATATAGATGAAGCAAAATAATATTTATAGCTTACTATAAATTCAAACTTTATAATAATTAATTATATTTAAGTGTTTAATTGAATAAATATGAAAAAATATTTTTAAGACTAATTATAAAAATAATAATTAAGCAATTAGGTAAATTTAGTTCAAAAATATATTCTTAAGAGTTTCAGTTTTTTTTATTTTCAACTTTAATATAAAAAAAAAATTGTTGAATGAGCATAGTATTGTCATACCCATAGAACCATTATAATTGAAGGAGCATAGTATTATGGAACCAGTATAATAAAACATAGTAGATAATACCATGTGCTCATGTACTCAAGTATTTAAATTTTATCTATTTTTAATTGATTCTCTAAATACATAATATTAGTAGAGCATAATACTACCATATACCATATAGTTATTTTAAAAAAACGGTGTTTTAACTTAAGATAAAAACATCTTTAAATTATTTTTCATTTTTTAAAAAAATCATCTGAATGTACATATATTTGAAGTTAATTTTTAAGAAATTAAATAGTATCTTTAATACAAATAATTTATTATTGGTATCTTTTCATTTTGTATTTATTTCTAAAATCTCTCTATCTTCTAGAAAAAAAATATTATGTCCATATAATTTTAACTATTTTTATTTTTAAAATAAAATTTCTAAATAGATATAATTGCAGTTTTACAAAGAAGGGTTTTATGAAGTGTCATGAAACACAACCAATTAGATTCAAGCAGATAAACATACATAAATATAACTCTAAATTTGCAGTATAATTTTACACTATTAATAATTTTTACCCGTGCGGACGCACGGGTATATTACTAGTATTTATATAAATTAACAACATTAATATTATACTATTCAAAATATTGAAGTTATAAATCAAAATATTGAATATTAACGGGAACATGAAGTTATTGATCAAAATAATTTGAAATTAACGGGAACCTGAAGTTATTAATTAAAATATTGAATATTAACGGGAACATGAAATTACTGATCAAATGATTGAATATTAACGGGAAGCTGAATTTACTGATTAAAATATTGAATATTAACAGGAACATGAAATTACTGATCAAATTAGTGAATATTAACGGGAACCTGAAGTTACAGATTAAAATATTGAATATTAACGGGAACATGAAATTACTGAACAAAATATTGAATATTAACGGGAACATGAAATTACTGATCACAATATTAATTATTAACGGGAACCTGAAGTTACTGATTAAAATATTGAATATTAACGGGAACATGAAATTACTGATAAAAAAATTGAATACTAACGGGATCAAAAAATTGAATACTAACGGGAACATGAAGTTACTAATCACAATATTGAATATTAACGGAAACCTGAAGTTACTAATTAAAACATTGAATATTAACGAGAACATGAAGTTACTGATCACAATATTGAATATTAACGGGAACCTGAAATTACTGATAAAAAAATTGAATACTAACGGGATCAAAAAATTGAATACTAACGGGAACATGAAGTTACTAATCACAATATTGAATATTAACGGAAACCTGAAGTTACTAATTAAAACATTGAATATTAACGAGAACATGAAGTTACTGATCACAATATTGAATATTAACGGGAACCTGGAGTTAGTGATTAAAATATTGAATATTAACGGGAACATGAAGTTACTGATCAAAATAGTGAATATTAACGGGAACATGAAGTTACTGATCACCATATTGAATATTAACGGGAACCTGAAGTTACTGATTAAAATATTGAATATTAATGGGAACATGAAGTTACAGATCAAAATAGTAAATATTAACGGGAACATGAAGTTACTTATCACAATATTGAATATTAACGGGAACCTGAAGTTACTAATTAAAATATTGAATATTAAGGGAAACATGAAGTTACTGATCAAAATAGTGAATATTAACGGAAACATGAAGTTACTGATCACAATATTGAATATTAACGGGAACCTGAAATTACTGTTTACAATATTAAATATTAACGGGAACATGAAGTTACTGATCAAAATAATGCATATTAACGGGAACATGAAGTTACTGATCACAATATTGAATATTAACGGGTACCTGAAGTAACTGATTAAAATATTGATTATTAACGGGAACATGAAGTTACTGATCAAAATAGTGAATAATAACGGGAACATGAAGTTACTTATCACAATATTGATTATTAACGCGAACTTGAAGTTACAAAAGGCTATTTAGACACAATTTAATTTTGGTGCTTTCAATTTTGTTCATGATTTTTTTAGACACAATTTAATGTTAAATATTCTTATTTTTTTCCACAAAATGTTAATTACTTTTAATATACATTTTTTTCTATTAAAAAATATACAGCTGAAACAAATATGCGTCCCGTATAAGAACCCGTGCGAACGCACGGGTTTGTTACTAGTTTTACAAAGAATGGTTTGTATGGAAAGAAGCAAAACCATAATTGCAAGCAAAGTAAAAAAAAGAGTGCCTACATACATAGCTGATGGGAAAGGAGACAATTAAAATATAAATGTTTTTTCTAAAAAGGAAGGAAGAGAAAAAGCTGCCAAAAGAGAGAATAAAAAAGAATAAAAATAAAAAAGCAGGAATAGAAAAGTTGGTTTTTGAAAGCTGAAAGAATAGGCTAGCCACGTGGATAGGATCATTGGCAAGAAGGGCATATTTGATATTTCAAGAACAATGTATTTTCTTATATGATAGATGCAGTGAACTTACTTTCTTATACTGTAGGTTAATAATTTTGGTTCAATTTAGTTTTAAATAAATTCTAGTTCAATTTTAATGAATTTTTAGGACAGTTTGGTTCAATTTTTTCGCACGAACAACCTATCTATTCATAACTTAAAAAAAGAAAAAACCAAAAACATTGTTTTTGAAAAAGAAAATCAAACACGAATCGATTGCAACTGCAACTTTGAGTTCTCATTTTTGTATTTAGCACTAGAAGAGAACAAATCGGAGCAATGAAAGCTCCAATGACGAACCATGAAACAACAAACACTTCAACATGGCCGAACCTCTATAAACCACCGAACCGCTGGTTCTACCCGGTTTCATAGGATATTTGGACCGGTCCCACCGGTTGAACCACGCAAAACGCTTCAATTTGTATGTTTTTGAAAATTATGCTGTTTACATGTTTGTTATAATGCGTGGCTGGGCCATACCACCTATCTATTACTGTTATATGAGATCGTTGACTTCAATTTGTTTTTGTCTTTCGAGGATTTTACTTTATCATATTGTATTCACTCTTATCTTAGTTTCTGAAGTTCATGAATTATTCACATATCTCAACTTCACTTTTTCCTTGTTAACATTAACATGAACACTTTCTCTCAATTTTTCTTACTTTCACTCACATTCATTTGGTTCATATCTCTTACAGCTTTTGCTGCTACTACCATCCACCCTGATGAAAGTATGATTTGTATTCATAGTATCCTTGTTCCCTTTTATCATGTATTTTTTTGCTTATTTAGAAATTATGTATATTTAAGCTCTCTGAATTGTATATATAGAGAAAGCTCTTGAAGATATAGGTAAATCACTTGATAAGAAGGATTGGAACTTTGATATCGATCCCTGCAGCAACAAACCTAATTGGGTTACGCCTCCTATACCCCATGTTTTTGAGAATAATGTCACCTGTGATTGCTCTATTGGCGGTGATAACTTCTGCCATGTTATTTGGATGTAAGTCCTTTTGCTATCTATTTCGTTTTTAATCTTTAATTTTGTTTACAGTGGTAGTCAGGTATTCATATTGATACAGATTTAGGAATTGACATCGTTTATGTGTGTATACATACGTGAGTGAGATGGGTTACTTACTAGTTACTACCATGCAAGAGAGGTTGATGGATTAGACAAGAAAAAACTTGTAGGTTGGTGCTTTTAGTCAATGGCTCATCATATTGGGGATGGGGGAGAGTCTTGTTTTTGGGATGATTGTTTAGTGGGTGGAGTCGAGCTTAAAATGAGGTTTGTTAAACTTTTTTATTTATTTATGAGTAAAGATAATAGATTCGAGAGAGGTCGTTGATAGTAGGTGGGAGTGAGAGTTTAGATGGAGGTTGACTATGTTTCAGTGGAAAGAGGATTTGTCTTCTCAATTAATGGTAGAAATCGAGCCCGTTGGGGTCAGAGTAGGAGTTAGTGATAGAGTTGTGTGGAAGGAGGATAGTTTTGGAGGTGTACTCAATGAGATTGGTGTAATGAGAAGTTGATTGATGATGGCGCGTAATGAGGGAGAGGATGCTTTCAACATTTAAGTTTGACATAAACTAGTTCCACTCAAGGCCAAGGTATTTACTGGATCATTTGCTGCATCGTGGGATCATTGGAAGTAATGACATATTATGTATAGTTGGGTGCATTCATGCTGAGTCTGTGAGTTGTGTATTTTTTGAATGTCCAGTATTTTCAAAAGTTGCGTCATAAAATAACAAAGTGGTTGGGGTTGTCTGTGGTCTTTAAAAACTGTGGAAGCCGACATCTTTATTCCTTTTCTAGTTTAATTCACGGTGGGAGAGTCATGGAATTGAAATTCTGTACACTTTAGTTTGCATGCATTTGGTCATTTATAGAAAGCAAGAAACGTCAGCATTTTTCAAAGCAAAGAAATTTCAAAGGAGGCTATCATTAATCAATCTAAAATTCTGTATTGGAATTGGCTTAAAACAAATCAAAGTGGTTATAGGCATTCCATTAGTCGGTGGGTTTCGATTCCTCTCGAGTGTTCAGGTATCATATGAATGAATGTTACTGTTGTCTGTTAAAATGGTATTACCAGGGACTATAATGTGTCCTTTGGGAATTGGTTTAGAGCTGCTTGTATTCTTCGGGTCTGCTATTATAGTTTGAGTCTGGAGCTGGTTTTGTGCAATGGTGGTTTTGGCTCCGCGTCACAATTACTTTCATCATGTTATTCAGCCGCGTGCTGCAACTTTTCCTCTCAAACCTATGAGCAAAGAAATACATTAGAATTTTTACTTTGTTTTGCTTATTATTTATGTTTAACTTTTTTATGGAAAAATGAACTCACAGAAGTTTAAAAGGGCAAAATCTCCAAGGTACTCTCTCACCGGAACTGAAGAGGTTGCGTCACCTCCAAATGATGTATGTAATTCCTAAAGTTCCTTCACATTCAAAATAACAATATTGTACTTGTTTTATATTTTCAGTCACTTGTATCTATTTATTATTTTTCATGACAAACTCTTTCTCTCCCCCTATTGCAGTGACCTTGCTCGCAATAACTTGAATGGTACAATTCCTAAAGAATGGGGCTCCTTGACGAATATTCGTAAAATGTACGATTTGTCTCTTCATTGATTGTTTGATATATTAGGAGATCTCAACAAATGGTCTTATTTTACATTCCTTATAGGACTTCACATTCATTTTCTTGTAGTAACTACGTGCAACAATAAGCTAATAAAAATATGTTTCATGATCATCATATAGGGGTCTCCTCTCAAATCGATTAACCGGTTCAATACCAGTGGAGATTGCTAACATATCTCATCTCCAAGAATTGTGAGTTTCTCATTACCCAACTTATCAGGGAAAAAAGCCATTTATAAGTACATAAACATGTATGTGTTCAACTCAAAGAGTTTAGTAGACCTTAACATTAACTTGAAATGGATAGGGAGTTATACAACAATCAATTTTCTGGAAATCTTCCTCCTGGACTTGGGCATCTAACCCAAATTCGAACATTGTAAGCATTTCATTTATATTCCCTTAATTGATGTTCCCCCTGAAATATGAAAGCTCAATGTTTAAAATCCACTTTGATTACCATTGCATTGAATCATAATTTACTGTTTTGTTTTACCCTTACTTACAGGCGACTTTCCTCTAACAATTTTACTGGAGAACTACCTGTGACATTCGCCAAGCTCACTACATTGACAGAATTGTAAGCTTCAAATTTTTGTAGTGGGTGTTTATTGATTACTAAATTCTTTTTCACAACACTTCAAATTATCATATCCTCTCTCAATGCAGCCGAATTGAGGACAACCAATTCTCTGGAAAGATACCCAATTATATTCAGAACTGGACAAGTATTAATAAGATGTACGCACTTAATTTTATTATAATATTTTCCTCAATCTTAGATGTTTTTGTATTGCTTGGCTTTTTAAAAGAATGATCAATGTTTACTTTACTTTTGAAAGACTGATTCAAGGAAGTGGATTAAGTGGGCCTATTCCTTCTGGAATTTCACGTTTGAGAAACTTAACAGATTTGTAAGTTGTATGTATGATAAAGCAAGGGTTGCAATTTAACTTTCATTTTAATTATGTTTATTTGCTTAGCTCTAATTTCAATATGATATTCAGGAGAATCAGTGATCTGAATGGATCTGAATATGCACCTTTGCCTCAACTTAGTAATCTGACACTGTTAAACAACCTGTGAGTTGATTCCTCTGCCTCTTTCAGAAATAGATAAGAAACACAGCAGCAAGAAAGACACTCATGATATATCTTTGTCTATCTTATTGTTTCACAGGATTCTGAGGAATTGCAACATCAGTGGAACTCTACCTGAAAATCTTAAGACTATGAAATCATTAAAAATCTTGTAATGCTTGCTTGCTATATTATGTTATAGGAATATTTTTCTAAGACAATTTTTCTGTCTTTTTTAACTCCTTTTCAACATGATATCTCTTTCAGAGACCTTAGCTTTAACAACTTAAGTGGAACAATTCCGAGGACCTATGCTGACATGAACAGTGTGAAATATATGTATGAAATTCATCATATTTTCTTAGGGAAATTTGTTTTGGGGGTAAATATTAAGCTTTGTATAATAATTATTAATATCGATATTCTTTTATGACAGATTTTTAACTGGAAACCTTCTGACCGGATCAGTGCCGGCTTGGAAAAAGAATGTCAGCGTGTGAGTTATCTTTCTAATACTACTTGTACTTAAGTATAGTCTCCTCTAAACAAAGGTGTGTCCAGTGTCTGAACATGTAGTGTCCGACACCGACACATATGATTGTTTCTGACTTTCACATTATTATCATACTCTGAATCAAATTTTATGACTTATATATATAGAGATCTTTCATACAATAACTTCAGCATCAGCCAAGGGAGTCAGATATGTCAAGATGAAAATGTGTAAGAATCCTTGCACTTGTGTGCATTTGTTTGCAAACTTTAAAATCTTCCTAAGACACCACCTTCTCTATATATCTCAGGAACTTGTTTTCGACCTCATGGGCACGAAATGGCACGTAAGTTTGGTATTATAAATACTAAAACATGCATGTATATACACAGCCTTTCCATTTCCCTCTTATGATGTGATGAATCTTATCCTATTTTACTAATCATGCTAACGTATTCTATTTCTTCCATAATTTTCTCAGAGGAACAACTTCATGTTTGAGCTTTCAATGTCCCAAACGTAAGTTTCTTTATGGTGAATTTACGACAACTAAGATCCAACTAATGTTTTTCATTTTTTCCTTTCTTTTAAAAACTGATACAAGAGGAGAGGGGACCAAAGTGAACCAAAATTATTAGCAAAAGCATGTTCTAATATTCTTAAAGTACTTGTCTAATGAGTTTGTTCTAATATTCAACCCAGCCTCAAACTCACTCTATATAAATTGTGGTGGAAATCAAACAAGAGTCAATGGAAAAAGTTATGACGGTGATTCAGATTCACCTGGACCAGCTAGATTTCATGCCAGTCCAACAGGAAACTGGGCATTTAGCACCACTGGTATATTCATTGAAAGTGGTGATCTTGGAGAAACTTATTCCTCACAAAACATCTCTAAACTTACAATGGAAGATGCTGAATTGTACACCAATGCACGTGTTTCTCCTATTTCTTTGACTTATTATGGATTTTGCCTGGCAAATGGAAGCTACACGGTAAATCTACATTTTGCTGAAATAATGATCCCAGGCGATCAAACTTACGGAAGTAATGGAAGGCGTATATTTGATATATACCTTCAGGTACATGGTTTACCACTTTTCTTTCAATTGTCACTTAGTGTTTCGTAAAAAAGAAATTATGACAGTTAAAATATTTGTATATTGTAATCATATCACAAAGCATAAATGGTGTGATTGATATGTTGCAGGGAAATGCAGTGCAAAAGGACTTCAATATTGCCAAAGAAGCAGGAGGAGTTGGTAAGAAAATCATAAAACAGTTCAACGATGTTGTTGTTACTAGTAATACTTTGGAGATCCGTTTGTATTGGGCTGGAAAAGGTACACAGTCTCTCCCAAATAAATCAGTATACGGTCCTCTTATATCAGCTATATCAGTGGAATCATCTGGTGAGTTATACTTTAAACGCTCCTAATCTTATCTTGTTCCATGTTATTATGATCTGATATTTAAAACTCTTGTTAATAATCAAGCAGATTCTGCAGCTGGAATCATATCTGCAGGAGCTGTAGTTGGAATTGTGGTTACAGCAACGATTATCATGTTCTCCTTCTAGTATTTATAAAATAACATAAAACGATGACGATTATGTTCATAGACATTGATGAATATCAAAGGTGGTATTGGCAAAAACCATTAACAAAAGTAGCATCTCTCAAAGGAGCATTACACACTGAAGCATAAAGTAAACGACATAGTTAGAACAAAAAAGATAAATCTATACTCAAAACATCCTGCGAAATGTGTTGGTTCTAATTTCATTCATAATTTTCATTCCCATATATAAGGAGAATTAGTTATACAAATATTGGATCAAACGATATGTGGCTCTATCGAAAAGTTATACAAACGTCAAAGGAGTTTATAAAAAAGTATTAAAAAACTATGTCATGGGTAAACTTCAACGTCGATTGTGGCTCAATCAATTTCTCACATTTTGAATCATGATTTAGACGTCTAAATCATGCCCCCTATTCCATTTTCTTGGCTAGTCAATTTTGTATCCTCAACTTTTTCCACCTAAAAATTATCCCATGAGTTTTTGTTGTTATTGATGGCAGGGTTTTGATTCTTTCATTTACTTCCTCCAGAAATTTAGTTGCTTCGAAATTGTGGTTGAGCAATTGTTTAAAGGTTCATATGTGTTGACTAGTTTTGTTATGTTTCCGCAAGTTCTGTTTTGGAAATTTGTACATTTATATTATAGTTCACTTTACATTTTCTTTGTTCTAGTATTTTAGATGACCGAGGCTATGAATTGATTAATAATATTATTTTTATTTAATATTGAAAAAAAAGTCACATGAGAGCGCCACAAATCCGGTGATGACATTTGAAGAGAGAAAAATAAAAAAGTTTCCAACACAAAATTTTGGAGGGAGAGTTTGGACAACCACAAGAAAGTGCAAATGATACGTCGAATAAGATGACCTAAGAGATTAGAAAAATGACTAAAGAGATGATGAGAGAATCAAGATATTTTAGACTTAAGGATAAAGAATCGTGGTGGTGGAATAAAAGTATTAAGAGTAAAGTTATAGTATAAAAGGGATGTAAACCATCAAATTCAAGCTTAGTGGTGAAATGGAGGAGGACTTCAGGGTTCTATGTGACACAAAGGTACCGCTTAAGCTGAAGAGAAAAATTTATCGGACTGTGGTAAGACATGCAATATTGTACGGCATAAAACGTTGGGCGCTTAAGAATCAACATGAGAGTAAAATAAGTGTAGTAGAGGTGAGATAATAGATTCCCAATAGGTGGGAAGCATTAAAACTTCCTATTTGAAAGTCTTTAAGCAAAACAACGTTCTTATAATTATTTTAAAAACATACTCTATAAATTAAAAATGATTTATGATTTTAAAGAGGGACGTTCAATACATCCGCTGACAAAATTTAAAAAATAATCCTCAAAAGGGATTTTAAAATTGTGACGCACATAATACACATTAAACCATTTCTGAAACACGCTAGAGCCAAAATTTAAAAAAAAAATTATGGACATTGGAGTCCGTATAGTTACTTACGGAGATTAAACACCGGACACGTCTAACACATTACATCCATGGCCAACATCGGGGCCATAATTTAAACTTGCGCCTTTCCCTCTCCCTTCCAATTTTCATTTATGTAAAAGAGAAAAAATAGAGAAACAAAGAGCTAAGTCCTCATTTGTGTTTACAGAACTTGTCACATCATTTTTCAAGTCTTCTTAGAGTTTTTATCCATTGCATTGAAGCTTATCACGTATTTACTCCACTATATTGCACATATATGAAGTTCTTCTCAATTGCATTGGTCAGTTGCTCTTTTTTTTTTATATCACATGCATGCATTAGCTAAATAGTTTATAGGTCTGATAATTTAGGCTTAAGTGCAATAGATATGTCATTAGTGTTTGTCTTGAACTTCCTTGCATTGATTTTTTGGGCACAAGAGCTTATGGTTTGCATGCTCTATATCTGGTTTGTATTTCTGTCTCGATGCAGTCCGAAGATTAGAATCCGAAATAACATGTTATTTGATTTTTGGTTTGACTTATTTATGTTTTTATGTTATGACATCTCTCTGATGTACTTATTTGATTGTGGAAAAAATGCCGAACAACAAAGAAAGATTGAGACATGGTAAAATGTCCCAACACACTTCTTTTATCGCTGAGGGATCATCTTCACAGGTTCATGTGTCTCTAACCTTGTCTTTCTGAATTCACGTGTACGTTGCTACCCTAGAAGTCCCCTTATGTTTGGGCACCACCTAGTTACAAATGTGGATGGTGATAGTGATGATGCAAAGGTTGCATACCACAAATCATGTGCATTGAGGTCATACCCATTGGTTTTGGTTGGAACGTTCAATTTATGGACATAAGTATGACCTATGTCGACGTTAACTACCTCAAATATTTCATTGACTTGGACAAACTTCAAGAGTATAACTAGGGGTTTCTTATTTTGTGTACCTCTACTCCAAATAATCTAAGGATAGTATATGGAAGACTCAACAGTTTATTGGAAACAACTGTCTATTTACGATAATGTTTTTGCACCTTTACTGGTATTAACATCATAATACATATACTACATTATTATGTTACTAATATGACATTAGAACCATTTTCATCCATGATTCCACTCATATTTTTCATGTCTATATGGTTGGGCATATGTAGATGACTACTATGAGGTTTTGCCACATGTGTACTCAATCATCCTACTTAGAGGGAATCAGGCGATCAATCTGTTCCAAGTTGCTCGTGAGCACATCGTGCCAGATGATATAATTGGATATCGTACGCTGATCATCGTGAGACACGACCCTTGGAGGAGATAGCATTGTATTCTACATGGATGGCATATAAGTCTTGACTTATGTAGCTATATCTACCTGAGTAAGTCCCACAATAGAAGTAGAGGGAGATCCCCCGTGGCCAACTCATCAGGAGATCTTAGAGGAGGAGAATGCAAGGGCGGACCATGTTGCTGATATGTTACTGATATGCTACCACATTGTGGGTATTGGGAGAGATGCCATAGCTAGGGTCGAATTTGAGGAAGACACTCTTCATGTGGCCATCTTAGCAAAGGAGGAACATAAGCGTCAAATATGCACAATAGTGAGGTTTTATTTATTGTATTTTGGCATTTTGTAGTATGGTTTGTACTTGGATTGGTGATGACATTTGACATTTTGTATTTGACATTTATGACCTTCATATATATGTAGTAGTTACTCTATTTTTATCTAATTATTGAATGAAAAATGCGTATAATTTAGTGTGATATTGATTTATAAATGACTTATAATAAAATTTAATTAAAAAAAGTCAAATTCCATCTAACTTACTATCAAAGGGTATAAAATATTGTCATGGGTTTATTCCAGAGATTGAAATCAAAATCGTAATTTCAAGTAAACACAGAAAATACGCATGAAATGTTAATCCAGAGATTGGAATCCGGAGAAAATTTTGTCAAATATGGGGTCCCCGTTCATAAAGTGAATTTGTTGTAGAATGGGTGCGTCTGAATTTTGAAATCTAAAGTACTCAAATGGCATTTTGGGGTTTCTATAGGGTATGTGATTTACTACATTAGGTGTAGTGAACAACACCCATCTTAAATTGCTCTTAGATATTGTCATACCCCAAATTTGTCCTACCCTTATCTTCTAACTGGCTTATAATTCTCATGTCATCTGCATACCTCCATTTAGGGCATCTAACACATAATGCATTCATTCATTAATCAATAACCTGACACTGGGATTAAGGATTTTAAAAGCCAAGGGCATCATATTGAGATTGAGGCTTGTATTGAAATTAGAGTCTAATTCTTCGGATGTCTCCAGCAGCGAAGTGTGAAATCAGGGTTTAAGGGTTTGTTTCCCTATGGGTGACCAGAGGAATTGTGGTTTGACTCTAAGATCATTGAACCATGGCGCAAGAGGATTGCATTGTACTTGGGGCATTATTTGTGCTAATAATATATGAGTTTGGTTTGGATTGATGAATTGAATAAAAAAGGGGTGTCGTTGAAGATGTGAGTTATTGGAATTTGTTCATTATACTTGAGGCGGATTTAACTGGTAATCAAGGTGAAACGAAGTTCTCAAGCCTTTGTATGAGATTCCTTGATGCTTAAAGTTACAAGATTTGAGTTCATCATAATGCGCTCGCAAGTATTCACCATTAAATCAAGTTCCACTCATTTCATGAGTCTTTGGTTTGCAAAAGAGATTAAAGTTCTAAAGGAAAACTCACCCACGATTCAAGGACTATTCGAGCATTCATGGTTCAAGCGCTATTCAAGTGTGGTCATGTTCAAAATTTCCTTTTTTAAAAAAAATGCATCCAACAATTATACAAAAACCAAGTCAGAATTCTACAAGTACAAATATCCATCACAAAAATGGAAAGAGAAGTTACAAAAAGAAATACTATCATTCTTTACAAATCCTGTACAAAAAGGGTGTCATACAAGGATGACAAGTGCCTATGAACATTTGGACCTCCCTCCAACTGCGCCTTGAAGTCTCTTAAAGCAGTTTCAAATAATTTCAGGATCTTCTGGAATGAGCATCTGTAACAGCTTTCATTGCATCCAAGTCAGGCCCAACATATCGTAGGCCTACTTTAGAAGATATGATTCCAGCCACATCATCAGCTTGACTAACCATGATCTTACACAGCAACATGTATTGCAGGCTAAAGACAGCTTTGGGATCTTCAAGAGCATTGAAAGACTCAAAAGCTTCAAAGAAATAACTATATGCAATTTTGTAATCCTTCTCTTCAGCATGAAGAATTCCACTCTGCAAATCTATGGCACTTTGTTGAGCTGGTGGAATATAAATAGCATTTGCAGCAGTTCTTGCGGCTGTGAGAGCAGCCTTTGCTTCGGGAAGATTTCTTAAGGAAAAGTGTAGCTTGATTTCGAGCAAGTCAATGTCTACAAGAAGAAGTTTGTTATCAATCAGCCTGCACATACAATAACCAAACACATTTATAAAAACCAGTCCCGTTCAAACCAAGTCAATAATCAATCAAAACAAAAAACAACAGCAGCCTGTACAATGCGAAATTAATACCTCAGCCCCTAACTAAACTCTTCCCGACAGTTTTCAACCCAATCCAAATGCAGTTCATCCCTTTTAACCAACTCACAGCCAACTTCTAATCTCCTCCTAATCCCATACTAACAGCCACAACTGACTGTTAACCAACATAACCCTCCTAACAGTTTCTTGCTACCTTCTAAAATCAGCTACAAACTAACTCTATTGACTAATCCCCATACACATTCAATACCAAAATAAAACCAAATAAGTTTACATTCACTGCAGCTAACAATTCAAAACAATCACATACACATACATGAGTCAGCCCACCATGCCTTCGCATTTCAGAACTACCATACAACAATTCATCACATACATTCAAACATAACCAGTCCAAGCCAAATTCAGAAAAATAAAGCACAAAGCAGCCTATTTCTACAAAGGTGAATTCAAAATTCAGAGCTAAATCAATACCGAGAGTGAGACTGAGTGCAAAGGTTTCTACCACACGCTTCAAGTGTCGGCTCACGTAACCAAAACACCCTGCATCAAACACAAGAAACCTGCAGAGCCAAAGTTCATATCAGTCCAAACACAGAAAATCAGGAAGAAACAATTACCAACATATTTCCAAGTCCCACATCCGAGAAATCAAAAAAGCTGCAAACATGTTAGTCCCACATTCAAAAATCAGAAAAAAGGCATTGCAATTCCAAGCAAAGTCCCACATCTGAAAATCCCTAATGATTACCCAATCATTGTCCTATAAAACCAACTCCACCCACCCATAAGCTGACACATAAGCACTATCAGTCCTCTCCATTGTCTCGCTTGTAGACTTTGAAGGAAAGATTGTGAAACCTCAGTTCAAACGCTCTCACCACCACCCTCACCACCACCATACGCACATTCATAAGGCTGTTAAAGCTCATCACTAGAGCTTTGGCAAGCTTGTGCTCAGCCCCTCTCCACTCTCACTCTCACGTCAACAACGGCAACAACAATCATCATCTCTCAGCTCTCGATCACTCACAGCATAGAAATCACAAAGAAAAAGAAGAAAGTAGAAAACAAAGAAGAAGAAGCAGCAAACAAGGATTCGAAGTTACCTGGTCCTATATCTCCTCTCAGTCACGCACGCTTATTTTGCGATCTCCACTTCGTTCAGCACCACAAGTGAGTTCCCTGAGTCCTTGGCCTCTATCTCTGTTCTTAGCTTGTTCTCGCCATGGTTGTGTAAAGTAGGATTCCGTAGATGTTTCCCCTGAGGTCGTGCGCCTCATTTCTCGTTGTACATCATTAATTCGCGATTGAAAATGTTAGGTTTCGTATTTGGTTTTCTCTGGCTTTTGGGTTCGATCCGAGTAAGAGAAGGAAAGAGGTTATCCGGTGGAGGTGATTGCCAGGAGGAACGGTTTCCTCCGGCGCCGCCGCCGTTGTAGGTTTAGAGAAGGGAGTGAGACGAGAGAGTCTGGAAGAGGAATTTGGGATTGAAGCAACCCTAGCCTTGTTTTTGTTTTTTTACTATTTCTTTTCAATTAATTTTGTTAACAAAATCTGAATATAATAAATGGATCAAAACGAAAACAAACACCTTGGGCCAATCTTCTTATCATACCCCAACACGGCCCATACACCCCCCTGTGACCCACGAAATCCCCTTTTTTGGCAATCTGAATGATAATAAAAACGCCCCAAGGGCTGGGCCTGCGCCAATTCCATTTTGCACCATCCATATTCAGCTTGCACCCCCTTCTTTTTTAACTCTAGTTTTAATTTGTTTTTACTATTTTCCTATTAGTAACTAAACTAATTTTCTACTAATTGTTAGACTTCAATCCATAATTTTTTGACATATAAAAATGGGCATAAAAATATTAGTTTTTACCATTTTCTTTTAGTTGATTGGAAACTAATTTTCACTAGTCATTTTAGACTTTGGTACAAACATTTTGACTCATATTTTTGACATAAAAACTCATAAAAATAATAGTACTTTTAATTCACTTTTGTGCTATATTTTGACTTGTTCTTTTTCATGCTATTTTCAATATTCTACTTAGTGCTTTAATTTCATGCTTCTTTTAAACCTTAACCTTAGGTAGAAACTATGATCAACATTAGGCTTAGAAATTAGGCTAGTCCCCCTCTTTCTCATTCTTTTTCTTTTACAACATAAAACATCTAAAAATACTTGAATAAACTCCCATTAAAAAATACCAAGAAAACGCATAAAAAAATGACTAATAAATACTTTGACCAACAAAAAGGGAATGGAAGCTTGTAACTTCTCTTGCTTAAGGGATGTTCGAGTGCTTGTGGCTCCCTTGCTTAAGGGTTCCATTCAGGCGTGAGTTCCCAATCTTTAAAAAACACAAACCGAAGAGTAACTCGAGTTTCCCTTGCTTAAGGGATTTCCTCGAAACGCTCAAACTCTCTCTCTCTTCTCTCGCTTTCTTAAGGGCACCGTTATTTCCGCTCCATTGCATCCTAGGCTGTCCCCTTGTGCAAGAGCGCGAACGTTAACGCCGCCCAACTAAAAAACACAAAAACAAACAAAACTATGGAGCCGAACTACGGCGCTCTGATTCCTGAAAAGGATACGTAGGCATCAAGTCGCGGGGCTTGAACGAGCACACTTGTAAATATTTCCTTCTTTTCCCCGTATTTCTTTTGCATTCATTCATATATAGACATAGACATAATACACACCCTTTAGATAGAAACAAACATAGGTGGATACCATCGAGTACGATGGGCGCGAGGGGTGCTAATACCTTCCCCTTGCGTAACCGACTCCCGTACCTTGATTCTCTGGTCGCAAGACCCTATTCTTTCCTTTGTTAGGTTTTCTGATATTCCTTTCCCTTATGGGATAAATATATTGGTGGCGACTCTGTTCATTTTTCGCGAGCGTGCGACAGATATACAATAACATTATAAACAATTCTACTTAAAATATAAAAATTAATGTAATAAAAAAACTAATAAATTTGTTACCAAGAGTCGAAACAGAAACAATGCATAAAATTATAGAATCAAGATCTTGTATTCATCTCAATTGTTGATGCTTATTCAACGAACCTCCGCATTACACATCAGATTAACCTGTGAGGTTTTAATTTCCATCCATATATAAGGGTGACTCAGAGTCATGCCCAAGTAATATACACATTCGCACTTGCATGATTTATGAACACACTGCATTGAAAAATTAAGAGAAATAATGCTGCAAGGTTGCACAAATATCGAGTTCAAGGAGGATGTACTAAAGTATCTTAACCCCATGAAAGAATTATGACAGATAAGCTAAAATTCTACATATTCCAAGAAAGGCACAGACACAATACTAACAAGTTCCTCCATCTAAAGGGTGCGATTGAGGATTTGATTAAAAAGGAGAGACTAGACAAATACGATAAGTACAACGTAAGGAAGGATGATTATAAGGGATATAAAGATCCCCCTACCACCACCCCCCCACCCCCCCCCCCCCCCCGAAAATCTAAAAGACAAAGTACATTCCTCATGAAGAAAAAGGAATGGAGAAGAAAGGCTAAAGTGCATAAGAAGGATTAATGTGTCCATTCCCTCCAAGATTCATCCTCTCCCAGTTATGTCCCTCATCTCTGAACTTCTTTAGGGTGGTCCATCCATAAAGGTACTTTTGTCCGTCCTTTTCTTATTAGATTTTTTGCTAACCGTCCTAGTGGATTCATTGTTGAATTGCATTTAGGGATAAGAATACCCTTCATTCCAATGTCTCAATTCCTCCCACCTCGGAGATGCCCTTTCAAGACAATTGTTTCGTGTTCCATAACACAAGAAACTTCTTCAGAACCAACCAATCTCTCTTTCTTTATTATCTCCTCTACAGGCTGAACTATAGCACGATGAATGGGAAAGGTGTTGTAAGAACAATATTTGGTTATGTATCTAGTCTTATGTTTTAATGATAACATTACATGATATCTTTGAGAATAATTTAGTACACTAACGATTTCTGTCTAATGTGTAGCTTTTGCTAACTGGTTCTCACTCTGAAGATAAGGCATGTGACGTCATCAGGTTCTAGACTCAACACACTCTGACTTTGGAAGAAACCAGTAGTGTTTACAAATACCCAGTCAAGTTCCAAAATGCTTCTATAACAACAGTTTTGATGAACTTTAATGATAGAGCTTCTAATCGTGACTCTTCTGAAAAGAGCTTCTGAAGACTTCTTTAGCTCAGTGACTCTGTTGTCCATGTTCTAAAGATTTTGAAGACAAAGATTCTGAAGAACAAGTGGTGAAGACTCTGAAGACAAGGTTCTTGACGAACAAGTTATGAAGACTCTGATGACTTAGGATTTGAAGATTCAAGTTTTGGCCCTTCTAAGCATGCTTCATCAAAACTATCAAAATCCTCTAAAGATTAGAAGATAACATCAAAATTGGTTTGAATGAGGAAATTATACGAGGTACATATGTTTCCACTACCCTGATAGGGTGTCGCATGGACGATAGATATTATGCTATCGACCACTCCCTCACTGAGCGTTGTGGACAAAGCAACTAGAATTAAGTATTCCTATTCTACCCTCCAACGAACTTTTTTTGGCTATAAAAGGAAGAATTTAAAGATTGAAGATAAGAAGAATTCCTGTGAACGAATCTCTACAAAACTTATGCTAAAACGCTGCTTAATTATCTCTAATATATTCTTTGTAAAGTTTTGTAAAAGCAAATGAACTTTTGTTCATAAACTTGCAGCAAGTGAGCATTTGTTCATATACTTGTCACTAACACTGTTATGTTATTTGATTGTATTTAAACTTGTGTAATCTTCTTTCAAGAAACAACCTTGTAAACACAATTCATTGTATTTTAACTTGTAAGTTGATAGTTCCTTGAGAGACTAGGGTATAGTCATAATTTCTCAAGAAGACATTGACGGGTACTCTTAGTGGTTTGCAACACTGACAATTGGTATTTGTTGTGGTTTTGTAATCAGTTCGGTTATAGTGGATTAAGTCATTGTTTGAGAAGGAAAAATCACCTTGGCGGATGGACTGGATTAACATCGTTAACAGTGAACCATGATAAAAATAATTGTGTCATTTATTTTTGTTCATGTGTTCTAGGCTTTTGACTTGGGAAAAAAATTATTTTAAACCTTGAAACCCAATTCAAACCTCCTATTTCTTGTGTTTCTCGCACCTTTAATTGACATCAAAGCTCCGGTTTTGGTATTGATTATTTATCAAACACTTAACCATGTCAAATAAAGATCTAGAATTTTCTGTGAAACACAATGGCCATTCCACCACCACCGCCACTAATTATCAATGAAAGAGATCATTATAACGCCAAACCTCCAATCTTTGATGGAGAAATATATGATTACTGGAAGGAAAAAATAGAAAGTTTCTTTTTGGTCACGATGTTGATCTATGGGATATGGTAGTAGATGGCTACAAACATCCTGTGGATGCTAGTGGAAACAAGATCGAAAGAAGAAGTATGAACAATCAACAAAAGAAAGAGTATAAGAATCGTCATGAAGCTAGAACCATTCTCTTGAATGAGATTTCTTATACTGAGTATGAAAATATATCAAATAGAGACTCTTCTAAGTCTATATTTGATTATTTGAGAATGACTAACGAGGGTAACACTCAAGTAAAGGAGACCAAGGCACTTGTTTTCAAAAATACGAAGCCTTCAAGATGGAAGAAGATGAAACTATTAAGAACATGTTCTCAAGATTCTAGACTCTTGTTGCATGACTAAAGGTTCTAAACAAAGGGTATTTGACTTTAGATCACGTGAAGAAGATTATCATAAGCTTTCCAACAAGATGATGGCCAATGGTAACTGCACTCAAGCTTACCAAATATTTGAACAACACTTCTCTTGAGGAACTTGTTAGTTCTTTGAGAAATCATGAAATAATGCTTGAACAAGATGAACCTTAAAAGAGAGGAAAATTAGTTGCTCTAAAGTGTGCCAGAAAGTATGAAAAGACTAAAACTCTTCAAGCTAAAGAAGAGGAAGAATAAGAAGAAGATTTTGATGACGAAGAAGAAGAGTTGTCGCTTATTTCCAGAAAAGTCAACTAACTCTGGAAGAGGAAGCAAGGCAACAAGTTTAGAGGAGCAAGAAGGACACGTGGTCTCTTCGAGTCTACTTCTAGACTAAATAAGTCGGGTAGCAACACAGATGTCACTTGCTATGAGTGTGTTGAAGCGGTAAGCAAAAAAGTAATAGGTATATTATTACCGGGTGATATAGGTTATATCGTATCGTCTCCACAGGGATTAGTGAGAGGGAAAAATTACCGTTCAATAGTTTCAATCCTTCTAAGTTTGGTTTTGGGTGCAGAAAGTAAAGTGCGGGAAAAGTAAATAAAATGCAAATAAACAATCTATTGCAGCTCAAGAGAATTCATTCTATAATCGTATTTCATTCAACCCGTCAAATACTTAAATATGAAGATTTATCGCACTACACCTACGATACACATCAAAATTACCAAGCATCGCCCGAGACGTACCACAATAGAGGTTATGTCTAACACAAAGTTGCAGACAACCATATCACTTACGTCAGCGATTTCCCAACCGAAACAAACAACACGGAGGCATTGAGCTCCGATACCCATAAAGATTATCAGCTCTAAATCTATGTATAGAGTTTAGAAACTAATAGATATCATCCATAATCAAGATTTATGATGTCTATTTCTACAACAACACAAATCTGACACATTTAAGCAAAAAGATCAAGAACAACATCAATAATAATTTGTAAAGAAAATATATATACAATCCCAAGATCGACAAATGTGCATACAAGAGGAGAAAAATATACATACAACATCCACCATTGGAATGGGTCACAGGGAAGAAGGAAAACAAGCGGAAACTTCTCACATAGTCGAAGCAATCAGAGACAACCCACAACCAATCGACATGACGAGCCACCTAATGATGTTGCTTGAACCTCTAAACTACAAAGAATGGATCAGAGCTCAACTTTGTCCAAGAAGGGATGAGAAAAAACATCTATTCTAAGCTATTTATACAAAATGTGAAAACACAGAGCGCGCAATGCGCCCTCTCACTTATGTACCAAACTGCCATAGCGCGTGATGCATCCTCTAGACCAGGCGACACACCCTCTGGAGTGCCAAAAAATTTTCTTTTGCTCCCAGGACGCGCGACGCGCGCTGTGTGTGCGACGCGCTCACACCAGAATTTATTTTCATCCAAAAACACGCGTTTGAAGCTGTGTCTTCGACACTTTATTGCTCATGCTCTAAATACACAACAATACCTACAAAAGACATTAAAACTATCAAATGATACACCATTACTCGAAAAAAGTGACAATACATAAAGTATACATATTTACACACAAAACGGGGAATCATTAAAACGATATTAATAAAAAGTATCGATAAGTGCTACAATTTACATACACAAAATAACAACATTTTGGCACTTATCAGAGTGCAAAGAGCCAAGTCACTACAAGAATGAGTGTCATAACCTCAAGAAGGACAAGCCCAAGAAGAGAGCTTTCAAAGGCAGGAAGAAAAGGCTTATGGAAACCTGAGATGATTCCGACTTGTCAGAAGATGACTTTAAAGAAGAGCAAGCTAATGTGACGCTGATGGCCATCATTAGAGGATCTGATGAGAAGATCCAATCAAAGGCTGAATCAGAATCTGACTCATATGTAAAAGATGTATTTTTTGACATATCTCGTTATGATTTAACTTATTTTTTATTTGAGATTCTAGAAAAACATCAGGAACTTCAGATCAAATTCAAGGAACTGAGAAATGTCCATAAATCTATTTCCGAGGATCATAGTAAGCTTAAGGAAAAATTCTCCATCTTGAATTAAGAATTTTTTTCTTAAGGATGAAAACTTTGCTCTTAAAATTATGAGTTCTAATTTTGAGAAGAAATTCCTGTTAGAACAAGATTTGTTCTTATCAATTATCTTAGTTTTGATGATAACAATAATATGAATTTTGCTTAAGATAATATGGTACTCTAATCCAATGCAATTTCCCTTTCAGGAAATATATATAAAGAGTACGCATAATTCAGCGCTCAGAAGATGTGTCTCAAATGGTTCAGCATGCAACATCAGAACATGGTCTGGCAAGACATCAGAAGATGGTCGAAGCAGAATCAGAACATGGGTCTATGGAAGCATCAGAAGAACATGAGATCAGAAGCACTGAAGATCAGAAGATGGTATCACGCTCAGAAGCACTTCAAGGTCAGAAGATCAGAAGATGCTGTGCACCAAGCTGTTTGACTCTGATGATATTCAAACGTCGTATTCACAAACATCAGATCAGAAGGAAGTACACGTGGCAGACTACGCTGACTGACAAAAGGAACATTAAAGCTACTAAAGGCTACGTCAGTAGACACAGCGTGAACAAGGCTCGAGGTAGTTGACAAAAGCGTATAACATTAAATGCAAAGCTGTACGGAACACGCAAAGCATTAAATGCATTCAACGGTCATCTTCTCAACGCCTATAAATATGAAGTTCTGATGAGAAGCAAGGTTAACGATTTTCGCACCAATACAATTCAAATTAACTTGCTGAAACTCTGTTCAAATCAAAACTCAGAATCTTCATCTTCATCAAAGCTCACTACATTGCTGTTGTAATATCTTAGTGAGATTAAGCTTAAATTGTAAGAGAAATATCACAGTTGTGATTATCGCTTTTAAGAAGCATTTGTAAACTCTTGAATAGATTACATTAAGTTGTAAGGAACTAGAGTGATCAGTTGATCAGTATACTCTAGGAAGTCTTAGCAGTTAGCTGAGCAGGAAGTCTTAGCAGTTAGCTGAGCAGGAAGTCTTGGCAGTTGGCTGAGCAGGAAGTCTTGGCAGTTGGCTGAGCAGAAAGTCTTAGGAGTGAACTAAGCCTAGAGTGATCGTGTTGATCAGTAGACTCTAGAAAAGTCTTAGGAGTGAACTAAGCAGTTGTTCCTGGAGTGATCAGGTTGTGATCAGAAGACTCTGGAAGACTTAGTTGCGGCTAAGTGGAAAACCATTGTAATCCGTGCGATTAGTGGATTAAATCCTCAGTTGAGGTAAATCATCTCTGCGGGGGTGGACTGGAGTAGCTTCGTTAACAGCGAACCAGGATAAAAATAATTGTGCATTTTATTTTTATCGCTCAAGATTTTAAGTCACACTTATTCAATCCCCCCCTTTCTAAGTGTTTTTCTATCCTTCAATTGGCATCAGAGCGCCGGTTCTAAGGTGCAAGCACTTAACCGTGTTTAGAAAAGATTCAGGAAGAGAAAAACGCTTCATTTAAAAGATGGTTGATGAAAGTGAAAGGACTATACCTACACCTGCATCTACATCTGGCTCTGCTGAGCAATACAACGGTAACAATGGTTATACTAGACCGCCGGTATTTGATGGTGAAAACTTTGAATACTGGAAAGATAAACTGGAGAGTTACTTTCTGGGTCTAGATGGTGATCTATGGGATCTTCTGATGGATGGTTACAAACATCCAGTAAATGCCAGAGGCGTGAAGCTGTCAAGGCAAGAAATGAATGATGACCAAAAGAAGCTTTTCAGGAATCATCATAAATGTAGAACTGTTTTGCTGAATGCTATCTCTCATGCTGAGTATGAGAAGATATCTAACAGGGAAACGGCCTATGACATATATGAGTCCTTGAAAATGACTCATGAAGGAAATGCTCAAGTCAAGGAGACAAAAGCTCTTGCCTTAATCCAGAAGTATGAAGCCTTCAAGATGGAGGATGATGAAGACATTGAAAAGATGTTTTCGAGATTTCAAACTCTGACTGCTGGATTGAGAGTTCTTGACAAAGGATACACCAAGGCTGATCATGTAAAGAAGATTATCAGAAGCTTACCCAGAAGATGGGGTCCGATGGTGACTGCATTCAAGATTGCGAAGAATCTGAATGAAGTTTCTCTGGAAGAGCTTATCAGTGCCTTGAGAAGCCATGAGATTGAGCTGGACGCAAATGAGCCTCAAAAGAAAGGTAAGTCTATTGCATTAAAATCTAATATCAAGAAATGCACTAACGCTTTTCAGGCTAGAGAAGAAGATCCTGAAGAATCAGAATCTGAAGAAGAAGATGAACTGTCCATGATTTCCAGAAGGCTAAATCAACTCTGGAAGACCAAGCAAAGGAAGTTCAGAGGCTTCAGAAGTTCAAGGAAATTTGAACGTGGAGAATCTTCTGATGAAAGAAGATTTGACAAGAAGAAGGTCATGTGCTATGAATGCAATGAGCCTGGACACTACAAGAATGAATGTCCAAATCTTCAGAAGGAAAGTCCCAAGAAAAAGTTTCATAAGAAGAAAGGTCTTATGGCAACCTGGGATGAGTCAGAAGATGATTCAGAAGATGAGCAGGCCAACTGTGCGCTGATGGCGACAGAAGATGACGGATCAGAATCTACATCAGAATCAGATTCTGAAGAGGTATTTTCTGAACTTACTAGAGATGAGTTAGTTTCCGGTCTAACTGAACTTCTGGAACTCAAGTCTCAGATCAGTCTCAAATACAAAAAGCTGAAAAAGCAATTTGAATTTGAAACAAAGAAGCTTGAGTTGGAGAATTCTGAATTAAAGGAAAAACTTTTAAAATTATCCAATAATGTTGGATCTCCTTCGGATTCAGAAAAATCCACTCCCAGTCTGAACCATATTCTGAAAGAATATGATTTAAGTTTCAGGAAGTTCCTATCTAGAAGTATTGGCAGAAGTCAGCTAGCTTCTATGATATATGCTGTGTCTGGAAACAAAAGAGTTGGCATTGGTTATGAGGGTGAAACCCCATACAAACTTGAACCTGTTGATGAAATGAAAATTACATACAAGCCATTGTATGATCAGTTCAAGTATGGCCACTCACATGATATTAGGCACACTTCACATGCACAAAGTTTTCACAGTACACACACTAAGAAGCATGTGACACAACCTAGGAAATATCATGAAACTCACATTAAGAATTATCATGCTGTTCCTCCTATTGCTTACAATGTTAAACCCAAGTTCAATCAGAACTTGAGAAAATCTAACAAGAAAGGACCCAAAAAGATGTGGGTACCTAAGGATAAGATTATTCCTATTGCAGATATCCTTGGCTGCAAGAAGGACAAAGCACAACATGTCATGGTACCTGGACTCTGGATGCTCACGACACATGACAGGAAGAAGGTCTATGTTCCAAGACCTGGTGCTTAAGTCTGGAGGAGAAGTCAAGTTCGGAGGAGATCAGAAGGGCAAGATAATTGGCTCTAGAACTATAAAATCTGGTAACTCTCCTTCCATCTCTAATGTACTTCTTGTAGAAGGATTAACACATAACCTTTTATCTATCAGTCAATTAAGTGACAATGGTTATGATATAATCTTTAATCAAGAGTCTTGCAAGGCTGTAAATCAGAAGGATGGCTCAATCCTATTTACAGGCAAGAGGAAGAACAACATTTATAAGACAGATCTGCAAGATCTTATGAGTCAGAAGGTGACTTGTCTTATGTCTGTTTCTGAAGAGCAGTGGGTCTGGCACAGGAGATTAGGTCATGCTAGTTTGAGAAAGATCTCTCAAATTAACAAACTGAATCTTGTCAGAGGACTCCCTAATCTGAAATTCCAATCAGATGCTCTTTGTGAAGCATGTCAGAAAGGCAAGTTCTCCAAACCTGCATTCAAGTCTAAGAATGTTGTTTCTACCTCAAGGCCATTAGAACTCTTGCACATTGATCTGTTTGGACCAGTCAAAACAGCATCTGTCAGAGGAAAGAAATATGGATTAGTCATCGTAGATGATTATAGCCGCTGGACATGGGTAAAATTCTTAAAACACAAGGATGAGACTCATTCAGTGTTCTTTGACTTCTGCATTCAGATTCAATCTGAAAAAGAGTGTAAAATCATAAAGGTCAGAAGTGATCATGGTGGTGAATTTGAGAACAAATCCTTTGAAGAATTCTTCAAAGAAAATGGTATTGCCCATGATTTCTCTTGTCCTAGAACTCCACAGCAAAATGGGGTTGTAGAACGAAAGAATAGGACTCTTCAAGAAATGGCCAGAACCATGATCAATGAAACCAATATGGCTAAGCATTTCTGGGCAGAAGCAATAAACACTGCATGTTATATTCAGAATAGAATCTCTATCAGACCTATTCTAAATAAGACTCCCTATGAATTGTGGAAGAATAGAAAGCCCAACATTTCATATTTCCATCCTTTTGGATGTGTATGCTTTATTCTGAACACTAAAGATCATCTTGGTAAGTTTGATTCCAAAGCTCAAAAGTGTTTCCTTCTTGGATATTCTGAACGCTCAAAAGGCTACAGGGTATACAATACTGAAACATTGGTTGTAGAAGAATCAATCAATATCAGGTTTGATGATAAGCTTGGTTCTGAAAAACCAAAGCAAGTTGATAATTTTGCAGGTTGTGATATTGACATATCAGAAGTTGTTGAGCCAAGAAGCAACGCATCAGAAGCAGAGCTCCTCAGAAGCAAAGAATCTGAAGATCAAGTAACAGCTTCTCTGGAGGATCTAAGTATTTCTGAAGAACCATCTGTCAGAAGATCATCCAGACTCATCTCTGGTCATTCAGAAGATGTCATTCTTGGAAAGAAGGATGATCCAATCAGAACAAGAGCATTCCTTAGGAACAATGCAGACTGTCAATTAGGTCTTGTATCTTTGATCGAGCCAACTTCTGTTGATCATGCTCTAGAAGATCCAGACTGGATAATTGCTATGCAAGAAGAACTAAATCAGTTTACAAGGAATGATGTTTGGGATCTTGTTCCTAGACCAGATGGATTCAATATAATCGGTACAAAATGGGTCTTCAGAAACAAGCTTAGTGAGAAAGGTGAAGTGGTAAGGAACAAAGCCAGACTGGTGGCTCAGGGTTATAGTCAGCAAGAAGGGATTGACTACACAGAAACCTTTGCACCAGTGGCCAGGTTAGAGTCTATTCGTCTATTAATTTCTTTTGCCACTCAACATAACATCATTCTCTATCAGATGGATGTTAAGAGTGCCTTCTTAAATGGTTATATAGATGAAGAAGTTTATGTCCATCAACCTCCTGGTTTTGAAGACTCTATGTCTCCCAATCATGTTTTTAAACTTAAGAAATCATTGTATGGATTGAAACAGGCTCCCAGAGCTTGGTATGAACGCTTAAGTTCTTTCCTTCTAGATAATGGTTTCACTAGAGGAAAAGTGGACACCACTCTCTTTTGTAAAACCTTTGAAAAGGATATTTTAATTTGTCAAATATATGTAGATGATATTATTTTTGGAACATCTAATGCTACACTTGGAAAGGAGTTTGCTAAGTCTATGCAGGCTGAGTTTGAAATGAGCATGATGGGAGAACTCAAGTATTTCCTTGGAATACAAATAAATCAAACATCAGAAGGAACGTATGTTCACCAAACCAAGTATGTGAAGGAACTTCTGAAGAAGTTCAATCTTCTAGACTGCAAAGAAGCCAAAACTCCTATGCATCCAACATGCATCCTAGGTAAGGATGAGGTAAGTAAGAAGGTAGATCAGAAGCTATACAGAGGTATGATTGGATCTCTTCTATATCTGACTGCTTCTAGACCTGACATTCTGTTCAGTGTTTGTTTGTGTGCTAGATTCCAATCGGATCCTAGAGAATCTCATTTAACTGCTGTTAAGAGGATTCTAAGGTATCTGAAAGGTACTACTAATGTTGGTTTAGTTTACAGAAAATCTAAAGAATACAACTTAGTAGGATTCTGCGATGCTGATTATGCTGGAGACAGAATTGAAAGAAAAAGTACTTCAGGAAGTTGCCAATTTCTTGGAAGTCACTTAATCTCCTGGTACAGCAAGAAGCAAGCAACCATTGCTCTATCAACCACAGAAGCAGAATATGTCGCAGCTGCTGGTTGTAGTACACAGATGCTCTGGATGAAAAGTCAGTTAGAAGATTATCAGATATTTGAGTGTAACATTCCTATATTCTGTGATAATACTTCTGCTATATGTTTATCTAAGAATCCTATTCTTCATTCAAAAGCTAAACATATTGAGATAAAACATCATTTCATAAGGGACTATGTTCAGAAGGGTGTTATATCTTTTGATTATTCAATGAAAAAGTTTCCTTGTGTTTTACATTCCAGTAAATGTTTTCTTTTGTCGTTTTATGCATCTGAATTTTTTTTTATATATACTTTTTGATGTTATGACAAAAAGGGGGAGAAAGATAAATGATAAATGATTTGATTAAATCTATCAGTTGCTGGGTAAAGGCTCCCACACATTCACTAACAAGAACTGCAAGTTCTATATGGTTTAAGTGTTTTGCAGGTACAAAGAAGTGAAGTGAATCTTCAAAGCAAACACTAGAAGCAAAACCATTGAAACTGAAGCAAGCTGAGTGCTGTCAAGCTTCAGAGATCAGAAGCAAGAAAGAAGAATGAATCAGAAGCACTGATAATAGAATTTGAATATCATTGTCTATCCTGTTCTGACAAAATTCTATTTGCCCTGATACACATAATGTTATGGCTCTGATACATTATTTGCTTTGATACATGTTTTTAGCCTAAAATGCTCTGATACATTTGGCTCTGATACATATCATGTATTTGAATATACATTTTATGTTCTAACTCGTTCATGCTGACTTTTGTCGTTTAGTTTTTGTTCTGTAACATTTCAGGATGTAGAGATGCTCAGATGATGCTCTGGTACATTCAACAATGTTCTGATACAAATCTAGCATGAAGTGATGTTAGTAGAAATTCAAAGTTCTGAAGCTATCCGAGGGAAGCAGAAATCAGAAGATGTGAATGTTCTAAAAAGATCCAGAAATTCAAGTTCTGAAGCTGTCCTGAATGGAAGCAGAAGTCAGAAGCTGTGAATGTTCTGAAGATCAAAGAAATTCAAGTTCTGAAGCTGTCCTGAATGGAAGCAGAAGTCAGAAGCTGTGAATGTTCTGAAGATCAAAGAAATTCAAGTTCTGAAGCTGTCCAATGGAAGCAGAAGTCAGAAGCTATGGATTCTCTGAAGGCAGAAGCTCATATGATCGTCTCTACCGAAATAATCAGGGAAGTCTTTTATTAAAGTTCTTCGAGTATTTATTTCAGGGGGAGATTATTTATCTCAGGGGGAGATTGTTAATCTCAGGGGGAGACATATTCATATGCTTATGCTATAGCTGTGTAATTTGTCTTTTGCCGTCTACTCTTTCTGATCGCAAATTCATATCATTTATATATGTTTTTGTCATCATCAAAAAGGGGGAGATTGTTAGAACAAGATTTGTTCTTATCAATTATCTTAGTTTTGATGATAACAATAATATGAATTTTGCTTAAGATAATATGGTACTCTAATCCAATGCAATTTCCCTTTCAGGAAATATATATAAAGAGTACGCATAATTCAGCGCTCAGAAGATGTGTCTCAAATGGTTCAGCATGCAACATCAGAACATGGTCTGGCAAGACATCAGAAGATGGTCGAAGCAGAATCAGAACATGGGTCTATGGAAGCATCAGAAGAACATGAGATCAGAAGCACTGAAGATCAGAAGATGGTATCACGCTCAGAAGCACTTCAAGGTCAGAAGATCAGAAGATGCTGTGCACCAAGCTGTTTGACTCTGATGATATTCAAACGTCGTATTCACAAACATCAGATCAGAAGGAAGTACACGTGGCAGACTACGCTGACTGACAAAAGGAACGTTAAAGCTACTAAAGGCTACGTCAGTAGACACAGCGTGAACAAGGCTCGAGGTAGTTGACAAAAGCGTATAACATTAAATGCAAAGTTGTACGGAACACGCAAAGCATTAAATGCATTCAACGGTCATCTTCTCAACGCCTATAAATATGAAGTTCTGATGAGAAGCAAGGTTAACGATTTTCGCACCAATACAATTCAAATTAACTTGCTGAAACTCTGTTCAAATCAAAACTCAGAATCTTCATCTTCATCAAAGCTCACTACATTGCTGTTGTAATATCTTAGTGAGATTAAGCTTAAATTGTAAGAGAAATATCACAGTTGTGATTATCGCTTTTAAGAAGCATTTGTAAACTCTTGAATAGATTACATTAAGTTGTAAGGAACTAGAGTGATCAGTTGATCAGTATACTCTAGGAAGTCTTAGCAGTTAGCTGAGCAGGAAGTCTTAGCAGTTAGCTGAGCAGGAAGTCTTGGCAGTTGGCTGAGCAGGAAGTCTTGGCAGTTGGCTGAGCAGAAAGTCTTAGGAGTGAACTAAGCCTAGAGTGATCGTGTTGATCAGTAGACTCTAGAAAAGTCTTAGGAGTGAACTAAGCAGTTGTTCCTGGAGTGATCAGGTTGTGATCAGAAGACTCTGGAAGACTTAGTTGCGGCTAAGTGGAAAACCATTGTAATCCGTGCGATTAGTGGATTAAATCCTCAGTTGAGGTAAATCATCTCTGCGGGGGTGGACTGGAGTAGCTTCGTTAACAGCGAACCAGGATAAAAATAATTGTGCATTTTATTTTTATCGCTCAAGATTTTAAGTCACACTTATTCAATCCCCCCCTTTCTAAGTGTTTTTCTATCCTTCAATTCCTTCAGAAGCTTCTGAGAGTACTGACGATGTCATAAAGAAATATGACAATTTTTCCCTAAAATTTCTAGCTAGAAGCCTAGGAAGAAGAATTATGGTTTCAGATATCTATGGCGTTAATAGAAATAGGACGAGAGGTATTGATTATGACTTAGATGAAGAATAAGATTATGAAAAAGAAGATAAGCCAAATGTGCTCCATTGTCATTTTGTTTCTGCTTGTTTTGTGCCTTAGGAAAAACCTCCTCCTAATCCCAAGGCAAAACCAATAGCTACACCATGTCGTTTTAATTCTTGCAAATATGTTTATTCTGCTCCTAAACTCAAATTTGTCAAAAACTCTAAGAACACTAACAAGAAAGGACCCATGAAGTTATGGGTACATAAGAAAAAGATAAACTATGTTCTAGATATTCTTAGCACCAAAGTTAAGACACTAGTCATGGTACATGGACTCTGGCTGCTCGAGACACATAACGGGAAAAAAGGCATATGTTCTAAAGCCTAGAACTTAAGCTTGGAGACGTCGTTGGTTTCAGAGGTAATCAGAAAGGGAAAATCATAGGCTCTGAAACAATTGGTAATGGTTCTTTCCCCTATATTACTACTATTTTTCTTGTTGATGGATTAATGCATAACTTATTGTCCATAAGTCAATTAAGTGTCAATGATTATGATATTAACTTTAATCCAAACACCTGTAAAGTTGTTAGTCAGAAGGATATCTCTATTCTATTCAATGGCAAGAGGAAGAACAACATCTATAAGATTAAACTTTCTGATCTTAAAGAGAAAAATGTGAAATGTCTTATGTCTGTTAATGATAAACAATGAACGTGGCATTAACGATTGTGCCATGTTAAAATGAGAAGGATTTCTCAGCTGAACAAGCTTAATTTCGTTAGAGGCCTTCCTAATCTGAAGTTCTCTTTAGAGGCTCTTTGTGAAGCATGTAAGAAAGGTAAGTTTTCAAAAACTTTTTTTAAAGCAAAGAATGTTGTTTCTACCTCTAGGCATTTGAAGCTTCTGCACTTTGACTTGTTTGGACCAATGAAAACTGCTTCTATCAATATTAAGAAGTATGAATTAGTCATTGTTGATGAATGCAGTAGATGAACTTGAGTTAAATTTCTAAAACTCAAGGATGAGTCACATTCTGTGTTCGCTACCTTCTATACTCAAGTGCAAAATGAGAAGAACTCTAGAATTGTCAAAGTTAGAAGTGATGATGGTGGCAATTTCAAAAACAAACAGTTTGATAAGTTGTTTGATGAGATTATCATTTTCCATGATTTCTCCTGCACTAGAACTTGATATAAAGATGGAGTTGTTTAGAGGAAGAATATGACTCTATAAGAGATGGCTAGAACCATGATAAATGAGACTAACATGAAAAATTAATTTTGGGCAGAGGCACTTAACACAACTTGTTATATTCAGAACAAAGTCTCTATCAGACCTATTCTGAGTAAAACTCCTCATGAATTATGGAAGAATAATAAACCTAAAATTTGATATTTTCATCCTTTTGGATGTAATTGTTTTATTTTGAACACTAAGAAGAATCTTAATAAGTTTGATTCTAAAGCACAAAAATGTATCATGTTAGGATATTCTGAACGCTTAAAAAGATATAGAGTATACAACACTGAAACACGTATTGTTGAAGAATCAATGATAAGCTTGACCCTAAAAAGTCAAAGCTAGTTAAAAAGTTTGCAGATTTTAAGATTACCTATTTAGGCTCTGAAGATGATAAAGTTGTTACAAAAAAGCAAAAGATAAATGACTCTGGAGATGCTCAACCAAAATCTGTTAAAGCTCAGACTCCTCTGAAGAAGCACATACAAAGATCTTCACATTATGAGGAATTGATTATGGGTGAAAAGACTGAACCAGTCAAAACTAGATCCTCCTTCACATATTCTAAAGAGACTCTTCTGGGTTTGGTGTCCCTCTTAGAACCTTCATCTGTAGATGAAACACTTTTGAACATAGAGTGGATTTGGAAATTCAAGAAGAAATCAATTTATTCTCAGTTAATGATGTGTGGAATCTTGTGCCCAGACCCAAGGAACTCATGTGATTGGAACCAAATGGGTCTTCAGAAACAAGCTCAACGAAAAAGGAGAAGTGGTAAGAAACAAGACTCGACTGATTGCACAAGGCTATAGTCAGAAAAAAAGATTGAATATACTAAAACCTTTTCACTAGTTTCCAGGTTGAGTTTATTTGTCTCTTAATTTTTTTGCTATTAATCATAACATCACTTTATATTAGATGAATGTTAATAGTGCATTTTTGAATGGTTACATAACAGAGGAAGTGCATGTTCAACAACCTCCTGGTTTTGAAAATAATAAAAAACCAAATTACATTTTTAAACTCAAGAAATAATTGTATGGTTTGAAACAAGCTCCCAAAGCTTGGTATGAAAGATTTTAAGCAATTTTCTTTTAGAAAATGATTTCACTAGAGGGAAGGTTGATATCACTTTGTTCTGTAAGTCCTTCAAAAGTGACATTCTGGTAGTTCAAATATATGTTGATGATATTATATTTGGTTATGCTAATGCTAATTTGTGCAAGAAATTCTCTAAGTCTACGCATGTAGAATTTGAGATGAGTCTGATGGGATAACTCAAGTTCTTTTTGGGAATTCTTATCAATCAAGGCCCAGAAGAGACTTTCGTTCATCAGAGCAAGTACACCAAGGAACTTTTGAAGAAGTTTAACTTATCAGAGTGTAAGACGACAAAGACCCCCATGCACCTTACCCGCATTCTTGAGAAAGACGAGGTAATCATAGTGTCTCAATTGATTGGTTGGTTTGAAATGTTTTGTCAATCGAGTGACACATTTTTTCAATCGATTAGATAGTTTAATAAATAGTTTGGATAACTTTTTAATCACCCATTTTTTGGCTAGAAAATCATTTTTAAAGATGTGTTAAGCGTGAGTGTGTGTGTCTGAGTTGTCTTAGTTCTCTTAAGCTACTACCTTACTTTTACAGTACTCGGTTCACCCAGAAAGAGAAACAAACATGACATTGCGAGCTTTCACACCTTTCTCCAAAAAACTTCAAGACTTTTGCTAAATAATTTTTGATTGTACAGGTACTTAGATCTTGAATTCTTTTGTTGATGAGTCATAAGGTACTTTGGTTATTCTATCATCAAGGTTGAAAACTATTGTCATGCATTATCGTTATCTAAAATTCAAATGTGAGTCTTTATCACCTTCAAGCACAAAAATCCACAAAAATAATCATCAAGAAAGTACATCTTTCAAACAACTCCTATGCTCATCATTCAAAATCAAAGATCTAGGACAACTCACACACCTATTGGGACTAGAAAGGGCATGGTCACATAAAAGGATTCACTTATGGCAAATAAAACATGCATTGTACCTCCTTTCAGAAACAAGACTCCTTTATGCCAAATCATTCAACACCCATCATCTAAAGGTACTCAATTAAGCAAATCACCCTATATTTGACCCAACTCCATACAAATAGCTCATTGGAAAATAAATATACTTAACAAATACAATACCAAACATAACACATGCAGCTAACAATTGAGTCAAGACATGCACACACCAACTGACTCTCATTATGCAGCTACCATCCAATCCATGTTCTTTAGTACATCAAGGTTGTACATGCTCTTGGTATACTTCTGCATTCATACTTTCCTATACAACTCAAAGCATTCCGCAATAGTGACTTGGCTACCAATCTTGATACAAGAAAGTCAGTCACATATATATTTTTTTTCTTCATTTACATGAGCAATTCTCTCATTTAATGGAAGTCAAAGAAGCAGGAAACCATCTCTTGTAGCTCATCAGAAACTGAATATATTGCCATGGTGTATGTGAAATTCAATGGATCACATACATGTTGCAAGACCTGCAACTGCTAAATAATTCACTTGCATTGCTAAATTGTGACAACTAGTCAACAAGACACATTATGTGTTGATTCATCATGTTTGGTTCAAGATTCAAGTGTGAATCCATGTGTTATCTAATAAGATCAGGTCCAATAAATTGAGATCCCAAGAGAAACTAAGATTCCTAAAGCTACTAATTAAATTTTCTAGTGAAATTGGGGAATTAACAATTAAACATGTTTTTAGATACTCAACTAAATTAAGATAACATATTCTCGATGAAGGATTAAAATGAAACGTGTTCATTGAAAAAAGAGAATAATTATTATATACTGTCATTGTAAAATATTTTACGCGGTCATGTGTATCACAATTATTGACAAGTAATATTTTATATATAATTAAAGAAAAAATAAAAAATATAAAAAAATTTAGTGGTTATGATTCACTGACAGTGTCAAACTTCTTTACACCGTCGGTGTATTTCAATTAAATTCTTAAAAAAATTATTTTCTTGATACTCAATATGAAAATTTGTCACCCCACCCCATAGCATTTAGGCGTACCACCAAAATGACAAATTTGCCCTCGTGCTTCCGTAGATGGATCTCCGGAAACATCAATTTTTTTGTTTAAGTTTATTTTGTTCCGTAGATGTACCTGTCATACCCCAAATTTGTCCTACCCTTTAACTTCTAACTGGCTTAGGCTTTGCATTCATGTACATACATCACTTAGGTCATAATCCATACCCATGCATTCATATCATAGGTGCTATTCAAGGGCTAGCAAGAAAAAGCTCCATTGCAAAGAAGTTTGATCAGAGAATGAGAAAACTGAGGTATAATCATGTGGCTCTATGTTCAGTGAAGTCCTGCTGGATTGGGGTGTCTCCCTGCTTCAAATCAGGGCATTGATTGAAGAGTGCAAGCTGGCAAATCATCCGGTTCTTTAAATCAGGGTTTCTTTGACCAAAGTCAAACCAGTTGACTTTCTGGTCAACATTTAATCAGGAATGGTTTCTGTGTGTGAAAAGCTTCTCATGCGGACTATGTGGATGTGTTTGTTTGACTGGATTTGACTAGAAGAGATTTAATCGGGAATTTCATCAATAGTCGGAAAAATCAGATCAGTTGACTTTTGGGTCAAAATCAGAAGAATTATTCAAAAATTGACTTTTGGTGGAAAATCGGGCAAGAAAAGTCAAACAATGGATAAAATCGAGAGTTTGACAAAAAGTTGCCAAAAATAGAAAAATAACAAAAATAGAAAGTTTCCAACACTTAGAAAATATTTTGGAGTTTTAAATCTTGATGAGCAGCCCACTTCAGCACTGGATTACACGTGTTAAATGGCATTTTCTGGAAAAATTCCCAACATCAAAGTTGTTCCTCTCATGGAGAAGAACAACTTTGTAGTTGGACACTTCTTCATTTGAAGCTTGCATGAAGAGCTAAAGTGGTGTGAAGTTCCTGAAAACTCATTTAAACCAGGGCACAATCCAGGTCACAAGGCAGGTCATGACCTGGCATTTTCACAAACACATGGCATGCCAAATCTCCAGCCATCTTTTGAGCTCTATAGAAGTGATATGAATGCAAGCTTGGTATCATTCTCTTCTTTGCCATATCCTCTACCCATCTGAACAAGAATGGGTACAATTGGACAAATAATGAGTGAGATACAAGCCTTCAAAGTGGTGCCCCAACCCTGACCAAATCCTGCAGGCAGCCATGACACAAAATTCTAGGCACGCAACGCATTTCAGCAAACACGTGGTGGGCCAAATGTCAAGGGCTCTTTCTTCCTCCACAAGTCTCTATCTTAAACAAGCCCGGTTCTAAACTATTCTTTGTCATGACCTCTATCCATTGAGACCAGTATCACTAATTTTGGACATGTATTGATCAAGATAGAGAGGCTCAAAATACCACCCTCACAAAGTTGCAATCTGACTGCATGCACAACCCAGTTCCTTGCCCCGCGTGTACAGTGGAAATTGCATGAGTTCGAGGCTGTTTTTCTCACACTTGCAGGTCTTATCTTGAGATGCCTTCAACATCAATATTGTTCTATCCCATGCCCTCTTTGCTAGGAAACCATTCTTGCATCATTTGACTGCGCATGGCTTGAGATATAAATGTCCAAAGTGAGCAACTTGAAACTGTTTCAGTACTGAGCCATTGCCATAATGTTCCATGCAAGCAAGCCATGCAAGAGAAAGTTCCACTACTACAACACACCACAAGTCCCACATCAAAGAAAATGAAAAGGGGCATGTTGCAAATTACTCCAAGTCCCACATTCAAGGATTCCAATCATGAACCAATGATTGACCATATAAAAATGAATCACTATTCACAAGCAAAAACAGACTCTCATTCTTACAAATACACACTCCTCTTTCTTTTTCTCACTCAACTCTCTTACCTCCATCTCTCCTCATCCTCTCTCCTTTCCCTCCTCTCTCTCCACCATAACCACCTCTCTAACCATCCTAACAAACTCCCTCAACCACCTCCAACTTCCATAACAAACCGTGCAACTACCACCATCATCACCGTGCAACAACCACCTTCACGCCGCGACTACCTCCATCATCATCCTCAAGATTCGGTAATCCATGTCTACACCAACGTTCTGCTGATTTTCAAGTAAGGGAAAGCTGCTTGTAGAGACTTCTTGTTCGTTTGGATTCAAGACCTCATCAGGTGAATCTCTGAAACTTCCTCAGCATCTTAGATCGTGTGTAGTAGATCATGTAGTTGGCTTGCACATATGAGTTCTTGTTACTTCTTGAAGTATTTTCGATTTATATGAAATGCTGGCTGTTGGAATGATTAAATTGCACATGTGAACTTTGTATGTGGAAGTGATTGTAGCGGTATATTCAGTTTAGGTCGAGATACATTTTCATGGAGGTAGAGTTTATCGTGTACGCTTCGGTTCATGAGTTAGATAGAAAAGCAGAAGAAACTAATTGCAGATCTGAACTCATAGCGAAAAACCGAGTCGGAAGACGTTGGTCTCGTCTTTTTCTGGGCGTTCTTGTTCATCGCCGGTGACTGAGGCGCCGGAGAAGGAGACCGGAGGAATCTCCGGCGGCCGTTGGTTTAGTTTTCTGTTTCAGCGCTTTTGCTTACGTGGCGCCTGATGACTGGTTGTGTTTGTTTAAATAATCCTTTTGTCTTATATGCAATGATTGAGAACGTATGGTGGCTTATCCTGATTGGTTGATGTAGTTTTTGTCCTCACATGACTTAAAAAGGGAATCTGACCGGTTGATAATATTTTGTGCAATAGTCTGTGTCACGTTTTTGTACATGGAAATAAATAAATGCTGATAAAAATGACTGAAGAAGAATGCGTATTGGGCCAGGTACGTTTGGGCCCTCACCATTTTCAGAGTCACACTCCTTCATTGCTAGTGTACACGTCTGTAGCTTAGTCTGGGCCTTAGCGCAAGATGCTGTTTCCACCCCCAGTTTGAGCCCATTTTTTTTATAAATATTTTAGTTCTTTTTCTAAATACTCTTATACCCCCCCTTGCAATAATAAAAAACATGTTAAGAATTGTTTTTCCTTCTAATTCTTTTTGCAATTAATTCTTCTTAAATAAAAATAACAAAAACATTTTTTCTAACCAATTAGTTTTTTTTAGAATATTATTTTCTTTTAATTGAAATTTTAAATTGTGTAATTTCCATGAATTCTAATTGATTAATAAATCATAAATAATAAATAGTCTTTCTTTGTTAATTCAAAATTAGTTTCTCACATGAATAAAAATGCAATCACTTGTGAATATTTTCATGACTAGTTTAGATTTTATTTCTCTTTTCTTTTGTGAATATTTCCCATATATTGTGAAATGCTTAAACTTTTCTTCTTCATTTTCCCTTAGAATAACCAATAACATAGATTTAGAAATTAGGCTAGTCCCCCCTATTTTCATTTCTTTTTCTTTTACAACCATAAAACATCTAATAAATACTCAAATAAAATCCCTTTAAAAAATACAAAGAAAACACTTAAAACACTAATAATCAAAGTGAAAATTCTTAAAAAGGGAATGGAAGCTTGAACGTCCCTTGCTTTAGGGAACGTTCGAGTGCTTGGATCTCCCTTGCTTTAGGGTCCCATTCAGGCGTAAGTTCCCAACTTCTAAAAAACACAAACCATAGAGTAACTCGAGTTTCCCTTGCTTTAGGGATTTCCTCGAAACACTCAAACTCTCTCTCTTTCTCTCCTTTCTTAAGGGCATTGTTATCTCCGCTCTATTGCATCCTAGGTCGATCCCTTATGCAAGAGCGCGAGCGTTAACTCCGCCCAACTAAAAAACACAAAAACAAACAGAAAATCTTTAGCCGAGCTACGGTAACTCTGATTCCTGAAAAGGATACGTAGGCAGCGGGGTAGGGCCCGTGCGAGTACAATTCTTTCTTTTCCCTACATTCTGCATTCATTCACATAGACATAGACATAGTACACACCCTTTAGATAGAAACAAACATAGGTGGATACCATCGAGTACGATGGGCGCGAGGGGTGCTAATACCTTCCCCTTGCGTAACCGACTCCCGTACCTTGATTCTCTGGTCGCAAGACCCTGTTCCTTCCTTTGTTAGGTTTTCTGATATTCCTTTCCCTTATGGGATAAATATATTGGTGGCGACTCTGTTTATTTTTCGCGAGCGTGCGACAGCTGGCGACTCTGCTGGGGATTACCTAAGCAAGTCGATCCTAGCCTTTGTTTGTTTCTTTTATTGGGTGTTTATTTGTTTTATGTCTATATCTTGTATATATGTTTGCATGTTTATTTTCTGCTTGCATATCATGTTTATTTCTGTTTGCACATCATGCATATGGATTATATTTTGTGTTCCCTGGGGTCTTCTGTTCTGTTTTGCAGGTGGGGGGTTTGTATGAGGTAAAAGGCCCACTACCCAGGCCAGTGACACATAGGATTAGCGTGGATGCTCATGTTGACTCCCGTGGCCCTTGCTACGATCGAGTTCAACATGGGGTACCACAACTGGGCGAGGTTCTTTCATGGAACACTGTGTCTGGCACCCTTGCTGCCTCAAACACTTTGTACCCCATGGGAACTGTAGACCCTAGTGACCATTAGGGACCACCTGTCCGTGTCTAGAATTCATACCCGTGAGTTTGGGGTGGGACAGGATACTAGCCTTCATCATACCCTGATTTCCATTTTGCAATCTGAAGCCGGAATTTTGAACCTGCTACATTCAGTATTACCCAGTTATTCAGAGCTGCGAGGGACATTCAGTCTCTCACTACATCACACACATGACACATGACACATCATGCTATTGCATCCACCTCACTTCATTCGTGGAGAATCCTAAAGTCTATTTCCAAAAAAGATGTATATACTCTTGTTGCAAAAAAAAAGAAAAAGAAAAGAAAAAGAAAAGAAATAATGAAAAGACTTTAGGATTCTCCATAAATGAAACATGCATTCATACTATCATGCATTTCATGGTTCTATCAGAAGCTTGTGGGACCCTTTCTACTCAGATTTCAAGATCAACAACGAATTTGACTTCTCACCGCCACAAGCTCCGAGATCAACTATGGAACAACTCCGTGAGGTTTTTGAATGAGATGGGAATAGAAATGGAGACTGGCATGAATCAGTGTATGGAGGTTATTAAATTTTTTCTCTTAGACACGAAGAGTTGAGACAAGTTCCTCAGAGGCCAAATGCAAATGTTAATCTCACCTCAAGAGAAGGTCTTATGAATCAGAATGTTTGAAATAATGTTGAGGCTCCTATTCTTGGTAAGGAGAATTCATATCATTGAAGTCTTCAGGTTTCCAAGTATTGAATTTGACAAAAGGTTCCACCTCTTGGAGAAAAGATTGAAAGCCATAAAAAGTCGTGACTCCACTTATTCAGATGTTGTTGGTTTATGCCTGATGCCTGATAGCAAGAAATGCAAGGATCATCCACTCTCACTCCTAATGATGGATATTGAAGCTAAATTGGTAATCATCTCCTGTACATGTGTGGAAGTTGCTTGGGGCTCCCGATCGAGGGATAAGCAAGACGTATTCTTATCTTGAGCATTGCATCATTCGCATTGCTCGAATCCCTTAAAGCATTACAAATTCATGGGTGACTTCTGAAGGATAGAAAAACACTTAGAAAGGGGGGGATTGAATAAGTGTGACTTAAAATCTTGAGCGATAAAAATAAAATGCACAATTATTTTTATCCTGGTTCGCTGTTAACGAAGCTACTCCAGTCCACCCCCGCAGAGATGATTTACCTCAACTGAGGATTTAATCCACTAATCGCACGGATTACAATGGTTTTCCACTTAGCCGCAACTAAGTCTTCCAGAGTCTTCTGATCACAACCTGATCACTCCAGGAACAACTGCTTAGTTCACTCCTAAGACTTTTCTAGAGTCTACTGATCAACACGATCACTCTAGGCTTAGTTCACTCCTAAGACTTTCTGCTCAGCCAACTGCCAAGACTTCCTGCTCAGCCAACTGCCAAGACTTCCTGCTCAGCTAACTGCTAAGACTTCCTAGAGTATACTGATCAACTGATCACTCTAGTTCCTTACAACTTAATGTAATCTATTCAAGAGTTTACAAATGCTTCTTAAAAGCGATAATCACAACTGTGATATTTCTCTTACAATTTAAGCTTAATCTCACTAAGATATTACAACAGCAATGTAGTGAGCTTTGATGAAGATGAAGATTCTGAGTTTTGATTTGAACAGAGTTTCAGCAAGTTTGATATGAGTTGTTTTGGTGCAGAATCGTTAACCTTGCTTCTCATCAGAACTTCATATTTATAGGCGTTGAGAAGATGACCGTTGAATGCATTTAATGCTTTGCGTGTTCCGTACAGCTTTGCATTTAATGTTATACGCTTTTGTCAACTACCTCGAGCCTTGTTCACGCTGTGTCTACTGACGTAGCCTTTAGTAGCTTTAACGTTCCTTTTGTCAGTCAGCGTAGTCTGCCACGTGTACTTCCTTCTGATCTGATGTTTGTGAATACGACGTTTGAATATCATCAGAGTCAAACAGCTTGGTGCACAGCATCTTCTGATCTTCTGACCTTGAAGTGCTTCTGAGCGTGATACCATCTTCTGATCTTCAGTGCTTCTGATCTTATGTTCTTCTGATGCTTCCATAGACCCATGTTCTGATTCTGCTTCGACCATCTTCTGATGTCTTGCCAGACCATGTTCTGATGTTGCATGCTGAACCATTTGAGACACATCTTCTGAGCGCTGAATTATGCGTACTCTTTATATATATTTCCTGAAAGGGAAATTGCATTGGATTAGAGTACCATATTATCTTAAGCAAAATTCATATTATTGTTATCATCAAAACTAAGATAATTGATAAGAACAAATCTTGTTCTAACAATCTCCCCCTTTTTGATGATGACAAAAACATATATAAATGATATGAATTTGCGATCAGAAAGAGTAGACGGCAAAAGACAAATTACACAGCTATAGCATAAGCATATGAATATGTCTCCCCCTGAGATTAACAATCTCCCCCTGAGATAAATAATCTCCCCCTGAAATAAATACTCGAAGAACTTTAATAAAAGACTTCCCTGATTATTTCGGTAGAGACGATCATATGAGCTTCTGCCTTCAGAGAATCCATAGCTTCTGACTTCTGCTTCCATTGGACAGCTTCAGAACTTGAATTTCTTTGATCTTCAGAACATTCACAGCTTCTGACTTCTGCTTCCATTCAGGACAGCTTCAGAACTTGAATTTCTTTGATCTTCAGAACATTCACAGCTTCTGACTTCTGCTTCCATTCAGGACAGCTTCAGAACTTGAATTTCTGGATCTTTTAGAACATTCACATCTTCTGATTTCTGCTTCCCTCGGATAGCTTCAGAACTTTGAATTTCTACTAACATCACTTCATGCTAGATTTGTATCAGAACATTGTTGAATGTACCAGAGCATCATCTGAGCATCTCTACATCCTGAAATGTTACAGAACAAAAACTAAACGACAAAAGTCAGCATGAACGAGTTAGAACATAAAATGTATATTCAAATACATGATATGTATCAGAGCCAAATGTATCAGAGCATTTTAGGCTAAAAACATGTATCAAAGCAAATAATGTATCAGAGCCATAACATTATGTGTATCAGGGCAAATAGAATTTTGTCAGAACAGGATAGACAATGATATTCAAATTCTATTATCAGTGCTTCTGATTCATTCTTCTTTCTTGCTTCTGATCTCTGAAGCTTGACAGCACTCAGCTTGCTTCAGTTTCAATGGTTTTGCTTCTAGTGTTTGCTTTGAAGATTCACTTCACTTCTTTGTACCTGCAAAACACTTAAACCATATTGAACTTGCAGTTCTTGTTAGTGAATGTGTGGGAGCCTTTACCCAGCAACTGATAGATTTAATCAATTCATTTATCATTTATCTTTCTCCCCCTTTTTGTCATAACATCAAAAAGTATATATAAAAAAAAATTCAGATGCATAAAAACAGACAAAAGAAAACATTTACTGGAATGTAAAACACAAAGAAACTTTTTCATTGATAATCAAAAGATATTACAAAAGGTTCCTATGTTTAACAAGATGAAAAACATTCCTAGCAAATACAAAACAAGCAGAAGCAGCAAGGAAAAGAAAACTACAAAGTAGAATTTCCAAAGAGGAAATGACTACAAAAATTAAAAAATACACAAATCGGTCAAGAAACTCAACATAGAAGTTGAGTATATCTTCCCACAACTCAAGAGAGTCTTCTGTCTTTGGATGAAAGTTGATAACAACATCAAAGAAGGATCTGACTTGAGCGGTATTAGAAGAGCCATCCCGAGATGCACAGAGATCTGTCGCCTTTGAGTCATGGAGCTTCAACAGGCTTGAGGTGAATGCTAGGTTTTGAGAGAAGAAAAGAAAAACGAGAGAGAGAGAGAGAAAAAAAATTTTAAGAGGAAAACAAAGAGATAGGAAACCGAAAACCATTTTGAAGAGTATTTAAAAGAAAATAAAATGAAACGAATGATGAAAAGCATTTAATGTTACGTGACGTGAGGAGAGATAATAAAGACAAATGAAGTGACTGGCACAGTTACCTATGGTCGGCGTCCCTTCAACTGCACGCGCGCTTATCCATGAATAGTAACGGCAGGTTTACCATCCCGAGATAAAGCGTAACAGCTGTTTTGCTTTACAAGATGTTCTGAATCAACTTAGACAATGAAACGTTAGTAATAACCGAATCATAATTTCTAAACGAATTCAATCAGAACTTCTGATTAAAAAAAAATATTCCACATTCATTTCAGAAGATACTCATACATGAGAAATTCTCATCTTCTCATTCTGGGCATAAATCCATACTGATGTTCTTCAGAATGAACTTAAACCTATCTTCAGCCAGGGGTTTTGTAAAGATATCAGCCCATTGATGGTCTGTATCAACAAAGTTTAAAGATATAACACCCTTCTGAACATAGTCCCTTATGAAATGATGTTTTATCTCAATATGTTTAGCTTTTGAATGAAGAATAGGATTCTTAGATAAACATATAGCAGAAGTATTATCACAGAATATAGGAATGTTACTCTCAAATATCTGATAATCTTCTAACTGACTTTTCATCCAGAGCATCTGTGTACTACAACCAGCAGCTGCGACATATTCTGCTTCTGTGGTTGATAGAGCAATGGTTGCTTGCTTCTTGCTGTACCAGGAGATTAAGTGACTTCCAAGAAATTGGCAACTTCCTGAAGTACTTTTTCTTTCAATTCTGTCTCCAGCATAATCAGCATCGCAGAATCCTACTAAGTTGTATTCTTTAGATTTTCTGTAAACTAAACCAACATTAGTAGTACCTTTCAGATACCTTAGAATCCTCTTAACAGCAGTTAAATGAGATTCTCTAGGATCCGATTGGAATCTAGCACACAAACAAACACTGAACAGAATGTCAGGTCTAGAAGCAGTCAGATATAGAAGAGATCCAATCATACCTCTGTATAGCTTCTGATCTACCTTCTTACTTACCTCATCCTTACCTAGGATGCATGTTGGATGCATAGGAGTTTTGGCTTCTTTGCAGTCTAGAAGATTGAACTTCTTCAGAAGTTCCGTCACATACTTGGTTTGGTGAACATACGTTCCTTCTGATGTTTGATTTATTTGTATTCCAAGGAAATACTTGAGTTCTCCCATCATGCTCATTTCAAACTCAGCCTGCATAGACTTAGCAAACTCCTTTCCAAGTGTAGCATTAGATGTTCCAAAAATAATATCATCTACATATATTTGACAAATTAAAATATCCTTTTCAAAGGTTTTACAAAAGAGAGTAGTGTCCACTTTTCCTCTAGTGAAACCATTATCTAGAAGAAAAGAACTTAAGCGTTCATACCAAGCTCTGGGAGCCTGTTTCAATCCATACAATGATTTCTTAAGTTTAAAAACATGATTAGGAGACATAGAGTCTTCAAAACCAGGAGGTTGATGGACATAAACTTCTTCATCTATATAACCATTTAAGAAGGCACTCTTAACATCCATCTGATAGAGAGTGATGTTATGTTGAGTGGCAAAAGAAATTAATAGACGAATAGACTCTAACCTGGCCACTGGTGCAAAGGTTTCTGTGTAGTCAATCCCTTCTTGCTGACTATAACCCTGAGCCACCAGTCTGGCTTTGTTCCTTACCACTTCACCTTTCTCACTAAGCTTGTTTCTGAAGACCCATTTTGTACCGATTATATTGAATCCATCTGGTCTAGGAACAAGATCCCAAACATCATTCCTTGTAAACTGATTTAGTTCTTCTTGCATAGCAATTATCCAGTCTGGATCTTCTAGAGCATGATCAACAGAAGTTGGCTCGATCAAAGATACAAGACCTAATTGACAGTCTGCATTGTTCCTAAGGAATGCTCTTGTTCTGATTGGATCATCCTTCTTTCCAAGAATGACATCTTCTGAATGACCAGAGATGAGTCTGGATGATCTTCTGACAGATGGTTCTTCAGAAATACTTAGATCCTCCAGAGAAGCTGTTACTTGATCTTCAGATTCTTTGCTTCTGAGGAGCTCTGCTTCTGATGCGTTGCTTCTTGGCTCAACAACTTCTGATATGTCAATATCACAACCTGCAAAATTATCAACTTGCTTTGGTTTTTCAGAACCAAGCTTATCATCAAACCTGATATTGATTGATTCTTCTACAACCAATGTTTCAGTATTGTATACCCTGTAGCCTTTTGAGCGTTCAGAATATCCAAGAAGGAAACACTTTTGAGCTTTGGAATCAAACTTACCAAGATGATCTTTAGTGTTCAGAATAAAGCATACACATCCAAAAGGATGGAAATATGAAATGTTGGGCTTTCTATTCTTCCACAATTCATAGGGAGTCTTATTTAGAATAGGTCTGATAGAGATTCTATTCTGAATATAACATGCAGTGTTTATTGCTTCTGCCCAGAAATGCTTAGCCATATTGGTTTCATTGATCATGGTTCTGGCCATTTCTTGAAGAGTCCTATTCTTTCGTTCTACAACCCCATTTTGCTGTGGAGTTCTAGGACAAGAGAAATCATGGGCAATACCATTTTCTTTGAAGAATTCTTCAAAGGATTTGTTCTCAAATTCACCACCATGATCACTTCTGACCTTTATGATTTTACACTCTTTTTCAGATTGAATCTGAATGCAGAAATCAAAGAACACTGAATGAGTCTCATCCTTGTGTTTTAAGAATTTTACCCATGTCCAGCGGCTATAATCATCTACGATGACTAATCCGTATTTCTTTCCTCTGACAGATGCTGTTTTGACTGGTCCAAACAGATCAATGTGCAAGAGTTCTAATGGCCTTGAGGTAGAAACAACATTCTTAGACTTGAATGCAGGTTTGGAGAACTTGCCTTTCTGACATGCTTCACAAAGAGCATCTGATTGGAATTTCAGATTAGGGAGTCCTCTGACAAGATTCAGTTTGTTAATTTGAGAGATCTTTCTCAAACTAGCATGACCTAATCTCCTGTGCCAGACCCACTGCTCTTCAGAAACAGACATAAGACAAGTCACCTTCTGACTCATAAGATCTTGCAGATCTGTCTTATAAATGTTGTTCTTCCTCTTGCCTGTAAATAGGATTGAGCCATCCTTCTGATTTACAGCCTTGCAAGACTCTTGATTAAAGATTATATCATAACCATTGTCACTTAATTGACTGATAGATAAAAGGTTATGTGTTAATCCTTCTACAAGAAGTACATTAGAGATGGAAGGAGAGTTACCAGATTTTATAGTTCCAGAGCCAATTATCTTGCCCTTCTGATCTCCTCCGAACTTGACTTCTCCTCCAGACTTAAGCACCAGGTCTTGGAACATAGACCTTCTTCCTGTCATGTGTCGCGAGCATCCAGAGTCCAGGTACCATGACATGTTGTGCTTTGTCCTTCTTGCAGCCAAGGATATCTGCAATAGGAATAATCTTATCCTTAGGTACCCACATCTTTTTGGGTCCTTTCTTGTTAGATTTTCTCAAGTTCTGATTGAACTTGGGTTTAACAATGTAAGCAATAGGAGGAACAGCATGATAATTCTTAATGTGAGTTTCATGATATTTCCTAGGTTGTGTCACATGCTTCTTAGTGTGTGTAATGTGAAAACTCTGTGCATGTGAGGTGTGCCTAATATCATGTGAGTGGCCATACTTGAACTGATCATACAATGGCTTGTATGTAATTTTCATTTCATCAACATGTTCAAGTTTGTATGGGGTTTCACCCTCATAACCAATGCCAACTCTTTTGTTTCCAGACACAGCATATATCATAGAAGCTAGCTGACTTCTGCCAATACTTCTAGATAAGAACTTTCTGAAACTTAAATCATATTCTTTCAGAATATGGTTCAGACTAGGAGTGGATTTTTCTGAATCAGAAGGAGATCCAACATTATTGGATAGTTTTAAAAGTTTTTCTTTTAATTCAGAATTCTCCAACTCAAGCTTCTTTGTTTCAAATTCAAATTGCTTTTTCAGCTTTTTGTATTTGAGACTGATCTGAGACTTGAGTTCCAGAAGTTCAGTTAGACCGGAAACTAACTCATCTCTAGTAAGTTCAGAAAATACCTCTTCAGAATCTGATTCTGATGTAGATTCTGATCCGTCATCTTCTGTCGCCATCAGCGCACAGTTGGCCTGCTCATCTTCTGAATCATCTTCTGACTCATCCCAGGTTGCCATAAGACCTTTCTTCTTATGAAACTTTTTCTTGGGACTTTCCTTCTGAAGATTTGGACATTCATTCTTGTAGTGTCCAGGCTCATTGCATTCATAGCACATGACCTTCTTCTTGTCAAATCTTCTTTCATCAGAAGATTCTCCACGTTCAAATTTCCTTGAACTTCTGAAGCCTTTGAACTTCCTTTGCTTGGTCTTCCAGAGTTGATTTAGCCTTCTGGAAATCATGGACAGTTCATCTTCTTCTTCAGATTCTGATTCTTCAGGATCTTCTTCTCTAGCCTGAAAAGCGTTAGTGCATTTCTTGATATTAGATTTTAATGCAATAGACTTACCTTTCTTTTGAGGCTCATTTGCGTCCAGCTCAATCTCATGGCTTCTCAAGGCACTGATAAGCTCTTCCAGAGAAACTTCATTCAGATTCTTCGCAATCTTGAATGCAGTCACCATCGGACCCCATCTTCTGGGTAAGCTTCTGATAATCTTCTTTACATGATCAGCCTTGGTGTATCCTTTGTCAAGAACTCTCAATCCAGCAGTCAGAGTTTGAAATCTCGAAAACATCTTTTCAATGTCTTCATCATCCTCCATCTTGAAGGCTTCATACTTCTGGATTAAGGCAAGAGCTTTTGTCTCCTTGACTTGAGCATTTCCTTCATGAGTCATTTTCAAGGACTCATATATGTCATAGGCCGTTTCCCTGTTAGATATCTTCTCATACTCAGCATGAGAGATAGCATTCAGCAAAACAGTTCTACATTTATGATGATTCCTGAAAAGCTTCTTTTGGTCATCATTCATTTCTTGCCTTGACAGCTTCACGCCTCTGGCATTTACTGGATGTTTGTAACCATCCATCAGAAGATCCCATAGATCACCATCTAGACCCAGAAAGTAACTCTCCAGTTTATCTTTCCAGTATTCAAAGTTTTCACCATCAAATACCGGCGGTCTAGTATAACCATTGTTACCGTTGTATTGCTCAGCAGAGCCAGATGTAGATGCAGGTGTAGGTATAGTCCTTTCACTTTCATCAACCATCTTTTAAATGAAGCGTTTTTCTCTTCCTGAATCTTTTCTAAACACGGTTAAGTGCTTGCACCTTAGAACCGGCGCTCTGATGCCAATTGAAGGATAGAAAAACACTTAGAAAGGGGGGGATTGAATAAGTGTGACTTAAAATCTTGAGCGATAAAAATAAAATGCACAATTATTTTTATCCTGGTTCGCTGTTAACGAAGCTACTCCAGTCCACCCCCGCAGAGATGATTTACCTCAACTGAGGATTTAATCCACTAATCGCACGGATTACAATGGTTTTCCACTTAGCCGCAACTAAGTCTTCCAGAGTCTTCTGATCACAACCTGATCACTCCAGGAACAACTGCTTAGTTCACTCCTAAGACTTTTCTAGAGTCTACTGATCAACACGATCACTCTAGGCTTAGTTCACTCCTAAGACTTTCTGCTCAGCCAACTGCCAAGACTTCTTGCTCAGCCAACTGCCAAGACTTCCTGCTCAGCTAACTGCTAAGACTTCCTAGAGTATACTGATCAACTGATCACTCTAGTTCCTTACAACTTAATGTAATCTATTCAAGAGTTTACAAATGCTTCTTAAAAGCGATAATCACAACTGTGATATTTCTCTTACAATTTAAGCTTAATCTCACTAAGATATTACAACAGCAATGTAGTGAGCTTTGATGAAGATGAAGATTCTGAGTTTTGATTTGAACAGAGTTTCAGCAAGTTTGATATGAGTTGTTTTGGTGCAGAATCGTTAACCTTGCTTCTCATCAGAACTTCATATTTATAGGCGTTGAGAAGATGACCGTTGAATGCATTTAATGCTTTGCGTGTTCCGTACAGCTTTGCATTTAATGTTATACGCTTTTGTCAACTACCTCGAGCCTTGTTCACGCTGTGTCTACTGACGTAGCCTTTAGTAGCTTTAACGTTCCTTTTGTTAGTCAGCGTAGTCTGCCACGTGTACTTCCTTCTGATCTGATGTTTGTGAATACGACGTTTGAATATCATCAGAGTCAAACAGCTTGGTGCACAGCATCTTCTGATCTTCTGACCTTGAAGTGCTTCTGAGCGTGATACCATCTTCTGATCTTCAGTGCTTCTGATCTTATGTTCTTCTGATGCTTCCATAGACCCATGTTCTGATTCTGCTTCGACCATCTTCTGATGTCTTGCCAGACCATGTTCTGATGTTGCATGCTGAACCATTTGAGACACATCTTCTGAGCGCTGAATTATGCGTACTCTTTATATATATTTCCTGAAAGGGAAATTGCATTGGATTAGAGTACCATATTATCTTAAGCAAAATTCATATTATTGTTATCATCAAAACTAAGATAATTGATAAGAACAAATCTTGTTCTAACAACTTCGTCAGAATCTTCTTCCGTGTGATAATCAAGAGTGTTCTTCGCAATGCTTCTCATTCTCAAGGTTCTACTTCATATATCAGTTGCCTTTTCTCAGGATCTCCTTCTCAGTGGCCTTGCTAGTTAACAGAGACAAGAAGAACATGAGAAACAAATTGATGTGATTCTATTGCCTTGTGCTCATTCGTTTCCTTGTTTGTTGGAATCACAATTGGTTAAGATTCTAGTATTGGGTCTTCTTCACCACAAGTAGCTCTCTTGAGTTGATGATCATACAAGATTCTTCCCATTTATGATGGCGATTACTACTCTAGCAACTATGCTTGGGGCTCCCGCACGAGGGATAAGCAAGACGTACTCTTATCTTGAGCATTGCATCACTCACATTGCTCGAATCCCTAAAGCAAGGCAAAAAGTTTACGACTCATGGGTGACTTCGTTGGAGTTCTCTTTTGGAGTAATCTGAAGTATTTGGAAAGAACTGCAAAAAGTATTCAAGATCAATAAGTCCAGACGGAGTCAAGTCTCCTCAACAATGGCATTCATTTAGTTTCTTTATTGCATTCTCATTTGTAACATTTCATTGTTTGTTTAAGCATTGCTAGCATGTAAAAACTTGTTAATTTCTGAATGAAAATAAAATACATTGTTTATGTTTGTCTTGAAGAAACCCATTCGTTTTCACTCATAAAATGTTTTTGGCATTACGATACCAACTTTACTAATCGCTTGCTTAGGCAAAGAGCGGAGGGAGAATGATGAAAGATAAAAAATGCAAAATCTCTAATCGTGTGTTTTTGAATAAAAACCCTACTGAGGATGTACAGGCATTATTTCAAATCCCCAAACACCGGAGATATAAGGGAGATAGACCCTCGTCAAACCCTTTGAGCCTTGAAGTAGGAGTTCTTTTCTAAATCATTACAACCCTTATTTTGACCTTGGGGCAGGGTAGTGCTCATTTAACTTGATTAAGTGTTCAAAACTCACCAAAAGGGCATGCATCTAAGGATACAACAATGGCTATCCTTCAAAAGGTTGAGGAATGTCAAAACCGCAATGATTATCCTTATTCCATCAAGAGATCAAGAGATGACGATACCACAATGGTAATCCTTCATCAAAGGAGTGAGGCGGTCGCAATCACCTACAACGAATCAAAGACTATGCAAGGTCACACGACTTGTTCAAAAAAAATATACATAGCAAAAAAGAGAGAAATGGCGAAAAAATAATGAAAATAAAAAAAATGAAAAGAAAATGGCAAAAGAAAAAAAAAAGATGATGAAATTGCCAAGCAAGGACAAAGTCGTGTGACAATGAATCAGAAGAATAAAAGGTGAGCGACCGCCATGTCCAAAGAACCTCATTGATTCCTCAACCATTTCAAATTCCTTGTGAGGGATGAACACTCGTGTCGAGTTAACTGAACATAGGAATGGAGAATATCACGAAGGGGGTGGGTACAAATAATTTTGAGCCTAAAAATCCTTTGTTTCTAAAAAACCGTGAACCCGGCCAAATTACAACCCTTAAAAGTCCTAATTGAAGTAGGGTTTATTTTGAAAGCGCACTCCGATGAGATAGCGTTTAACTGACTCCCAATGAAGCGAGACACATATCCATGTTGGTATCGTATGCTTGCTTTATCTTCCATATGCAAAAATCGAGGTTGTGTCGCAACCTCATTTCATAAAAAGTTTTAAAACTTCAAGACTAACATAGGCTTTGCATTAGAATTATCATTCTTAGAATTAACATTCTTTTGCATACAAAATACGTGCTTAACATCAAGGAAATTTTCAAGGATGAGAATCAGCTAGTAACTTGATCATGTCAAAGTACAAGAGACTTGAGAACTCCGAGGAGTAAAAGCTAATCATCTCAAATGTTCACCATCAAGGGGCAAGTCATCTAAAGAACTTCGTTGGGCATGAACAGTTAATGCTTTCTTTGATTACTCTGAGGGGAAGAGTTTGAAGACTCCGTTGAGCGTGGTAAAGTTGTTTCCATGGTTGTTTGACTTCAAAACGAAGAAAGATTGAGGATTCTAGCAAGATGTACCTAATCAGGGGCAATTGAATCGAGGTTTGACCTCTCAAATTCAACATATCTGGGGCAATCATGTCGATAAATCTCTTCGAGCCTTGATTCAATCTGGGGCAATCACGTCGAGGAATCTCTCTCAAGTTCAACCAATCTGGGGCAGTTACGTCGAGATTTGGTAAATCTCTCCAAGGATCCTTTAGGGCAAATTCCTCCATAAGTCACGAAGCTTGGGGCACAATTCTGAGTTTTTGTCACTCCATGACCATAGGAGTTTATTTCTCCTAGGAATTTGGTCTCTCCCCAACATAGGAGTTTATTTCTCCTAAGAGTTCGTTCCATTCCTCAATTATAGGAGTTTATTTCTCCTAGGAGTTGTTCTGCTTCCCTAATCAAGGCTCTTTACCTGAATTTCTCATCCCCGACATGGTGAATTGAGGGAATCTCCTCAAGTTGAAAATCCTCCAAGCAATGGCGCATGGTGAGAAATCAGAAGCTATTCTTCAAGTCAAAGAAGGTGCATCTTGCAAACCAAAGTCCAATATCTTTTGGCACCTCTACATGGTCCTTAACACTAAGGGGATTCTCCCTGGTGTCTACCTCACTAATGCCTTTATTTGGCATCCTGCATATAGTGTTCACTGCATATAACATTGCATCCTCAAAAGCGTAGCATATCCGCCAAAGCGGATCATTACGGCATAGAAAGATTCAAACATGCATACAAAGCATAAGCCAGATAATATAAATCATCCCTCAATCAAGACAATGACACTTCCCCACATAAAAAATGTCCTTACAAACTCCAATTGATATCTGCTACTACACTACAAATCTCCTCCACCCACGGTGTCGATACTTGGTGTCCTCAATCCCCAGAGGAAGTCTCGTTTTTTCTCTCCAGTATGGATTGGACACAATGTCTTTCTTCGTCAGAATCGTTGTCTCCGAGGTTATTTCCCGTGTGCCGCGCGAAGATTAGAGTGCGAATGAGGGTGGGCATTCAACCCATTTCATTTTTCAATCGTTTGAATAATCATACTTGGTGTGTGGCGATTCGAACGATTGCCACTCTTGAAGAGTTACACCCCGCCTTTTGGCCTGAGGGATCAATGTAACTCTTATGCTTCGTCAGCATCAATATCCCCGTAATCCCCCGTGTTTACTGTCATCTTATTGCCGAGCCTAGTCGTCCCTAGTCTCCGTGATTCCTTCCCTCGTACAGGAAAATTTTTCAGATCCAACCCCCGTGTTGCGCATCCCTCGCCTCTCGTTCAGGCACACCATTTTCGAATCCAAATCCCAATCCCCAGTAAGTCCATCTACCAAGCTTCTCAAACACTCGTCTGTGTCATTCTTTCGATACTCGTCTGTATCTCCTTTTGATGCTCGTATGTGTCATTCTTTCGATACTCGTCTGTATCCCCTTTTGATGCTCGTCTGTGTCATTCTTTCGATACTCGTCTGTATCTCCTTTTGATGCTCGTATGTGTCATTCTTTCGATACTCGTCTGTATCTCCTTTTGATGCTCGTATGTGTCATTCTTTCGATACTCGTCTGTATCTCCTTTTGATGCTCGTATGTGTCATTCTTTCGATACTCGTCTGTATCTCCTTTTGATGCTCGTATGTGTCATTCTTTCGATACTCGTCTGTATCTCTTTTTGATGCTCGTATGTGTCATTCTTTCGATACTCGTCTGTATCTCCTTTTGATGCTCGTATGTGTCATTCTTTCGATACTCGTTTGTATCTCCTTTTGATGCTCGTATGTGTCATTCTTTCGATACTTGTCCGTATCTCCTTTTGATGCTCGTATGTGTCATTCTTTCGATACTCGTCCGTATCTCCTTTTGATGCTCGTATGTGTCATTCTTTCGATACTCGTCTGTATCTCCTTTTGATGCTCGTATGTGTCATTCTTTCGATACTCGTCTGTATCTCCTTTTGATGCTCGTATGTGTCATTCTTTCGATACTAGTCTGTATCTCCTTTTGATGCTCGTATGTGTCATTCTTTCGATACTCGTCTGTATCTCCTTTTGATGCTCGTATGTGTCATTCCTTCGATACTCGTCTGTATCTCCTTTTGATGATCGTATGTGTCATTCTTTCGATACTCGTCTGTATCTCTTTTTGATGCTCGTATGTGTCATCCTTTCGATACTCGTCTGTATCTCCTTTCGATGCTCGTATGTGTCGTTCCGTTGATACTCGTCTGTATCTTCTTTTAAAACATTTGTCTATGTTACCTTACCCTTCTATCAAACTTGCGTCTGTTCCAATCACTTCCAGGTAATAAGTGAATGCATGCAAAAAGAAATACGGGGAAAAGAAGGAATATTTACCTATATGTGAATGCATGCAAAAAGAAATACGGGGAAAGAAGGAATATTTACAAATGTGCTCGTTCAAGCCCCGCGACTTGATGCCTACGTATCCTTTTCAGGAATCAGAGCGCCGTAGTTCGGCTCCATAGTTTTGTTTGTTTTTGTGTTTTTTAGTTGGGCGGCGTTAACGCTCGCGCTCTTGCATAAGGGATCGACCTAGGATGCAATGGAGCGGAGATAACAATGCCCTTAAGAAAGGAGAGAGAAGAGAGAGAGTTTGAGCGTTTCGAGGAAATCCCTAAAGCAAGGGAAACTCGAGTTACTCTATGGTTTGTGTTTTTTAGAATTTGGGAACTTACGCCCGAATGGGACCCTAAAGCAAGGGAGATCCAAGCACTCGAACATTCCCTAAAGCAAGGGATGTTCAAGCTTCCATTCCCTTTTTAAGATTTTCATTTCTTTTTCTTTTACAACCATAAAACATCTAATAAATACTCAAATAAAATCCCTTTAAAAAATACAAAGAAAACACTTAAAACATTAATAAAAAAAGTGAAAATCTTAAAAAGGGAATGGAAGCTTGAACATCCCTTGCTTTAGGGAATGTTCGAGTGCTTGGATCTCCCTTGCTTTAGGGTCCCATTCGGGCGTAAGTTCCCAAATTCTAAAAAACACAAACCATAGAGTAACTCGAGTTTCCCTTGCTTTAGGGATTTCCTCGAAACACTCAAACTCTCTCTCTTCTCTCTCCTTTCTTAAGGGCATTGTTATCTCCGCTCCATTGCATCCTAGGTCGATCCCTTATGCAAGAGCGCGAGCGTTAACGCCGCCCAACTAAAAAACACAAAAACAAACAAAACTATGGAGCCGAACTACGGCGCTCTGATTCCTGAAAAGGATACGTAGGCATCAAGTCGCGGGGCTTGAACGAGCACATTTGTAAATATTCCTTCTTTTCCCCGTATTTCTTTTTGCATGCATTCACATATAGGTAGACATAGTACACACCCTTTAGATAGAAACAAACATAGGTGGATACCATCGAGTACGATGGGCGCGTGGGGTGCTAGTACCTTCCCCTTGCGTAACCGACTCCCGTACCTTGATTCTCTGGTCGCAAGACCTTGATCCTTCCTTTGTTAGGTTTTCTGATATTCCTTTCCCTTTTGGGATAAATATATTGGTGGCGACTCTGTTCATTTTTCGCGAGCGTGCGACAGTACCTACGAAACCTTTCCGTGGATCCATCTACGGAAGAGTTTCATGTTATACTTCGCGCCAGACCCTTCCCCTCCCCATTCTTCAGTTTTCTCTTCTTCAACACACTCTCTCTCAACCCAAAAAATCAAAAATCCCCTACAGTGCATTTCTTTCTCTTGAGTTCGACCGATATTGTCAACATCAACTTCCAACGCATTTTACTCAACTTCAAATATCTATTTAATCGATAAGTTTTTGACACTTCGAGTTATTTTAGTGTATTTGTGAAATCGAATTAGAGTTCAATATTTAGGTGTATAACTGATTGGATAGGTTTAGAAATAGTGTATATAGACAATGTAGGCAACATTTTAGGTTTATAATGTAGGGTCAAACCAAAAAAATGGTGTTTTTGTAGATTGAACAGTGGAGAATACGCCATTGTTGTGTTCTCTGCTTTCAGTAGCTTTCGTAGACCCATCTACGAAAGAGATGTACGTTAGGGCATTCCGTAGATGAATCTACGGAAACACCCAATGTTTTTGAAAGAAAGGTCCTTCCGCAGATCCATCTACGGAAGCACCCAAGATTCTGAAAACATGGTGCTTCCGTAGATGCATCTACGGAAGAGTATTTTCCTATTTAAATATTTATGTTTATTTAAAAATACGCAGTTTCTAACTCGATCATTTTTGTATCATAATGCAAACATCATGACTCACGTTCCGGACTGAGACATCCATGGTAGGACAATACAACACGCATCCGTTCGGCGAGAACGAGCGGTGCGTACAGTATCTTAGGTGACTGATGGAGCTGCGGTTGTACCTGACCCACCTTCTACATCCGGCACACCCGCTTCGGCCGGGCCCTTTCCTTCACCTGCATCATCCAGGCCCACTCCATTACCCGCTCCAGCCGAGCCCATTCGTTTACCTGCATCAGCCAGGCCCACTCTATCTACGTCCACTACTCCATCACGGAGACCTCGGGATGGTACTCAGGATGCTACCCGACATACTCAGTAGTTTTTTTGGATGATGTATTTATATTTGATTTGTTTATGTATTTGATGATGTACTCGACTATGTATTTGGATTATGTATTTGACCGACATTATTTATATACTGTGTTTTTATTGGTTTACTTATTGTTGTCTTTATATGTATTTTTGAATTAAAAAATGTGTGTGTTTAAAAAATGAAGTTTTAAAATGAAAATGAAATGAATTCAAAAAATAGCAGATTGTTCCGTAGATGAATCTACAGAACACTCTGTTTTCACCACCTTCCGTAGATGCATCTACGGAAGTAGTTTTAAATTGAAAAAAATGTGTGTTTAAATATGATTTATTTGATTTGGTATGCTTCCGTAGATGTATCTACGGAAGAAATCAATTTTTTTTTTTTAAATATGGGGTGCTTTCGGAGATCCATCTATAAAAGTTGGAGGCAAAAATGAAAATTCTTGTAGTGTGTAAGAATTCTATGGAGTTTGGTTGAGAACTTTTGTTCAATATTAAGACCGGATTTTTTGTATCATTGTAAATTATTTTTCATGATCAGTTTCTAGGTTTGCATAGATGAAATCTAAGAGTTTTAGATGTATCATATAATTGTGATGGTTAAAATGACTACTAATAGATTATCTATCATATAAGTAGTGATGGTTAAACTGGCTACTAATGGATTAGAGTTTTACAATAAAATTAATTATATGATGCATAATATATCTGATTATTTGATGGAGGAGAGGTTAGACCTTTGATTAAAAAACAAAATCAGAACATGAAAATCGATACTAACCCCTTTGATCAAAGAACCACCGATGATTAATGTTGTTGCAATAAGACCTGCTAATATAGGACTTATTTTTTTTTGAACACAATAACAGATCCTATTCCAATTTCACGATAGGGAGAATAAAGAAGGTTGACTAATTGCGTGGTGTCTTTATCGGCAATATTTCACGAATTACAAGGGGAAATCAAGCAAAGGCACACGAACTAACAATCAAAGATTGGTCAATATTCCAAATGATAAATTCCCTAAGAGCATCTCCAATGGTGCAACCTATTTTTGGGTTTTTTATGGGTCCCACTAGCCACATCATCTTAAAATAATTTTTATAATTTTTATTTTAATTGCATAATTCTAAAAAGTTATTATTGGGCCCACAACTTTACCTCATAAACTAATTTGATTGGGTACCACAATTTTTTCATAGTTGCATTGCAATGCAATGGTACTATGATGTGGCATGTCTAGGTGGAGAACTTATTAGAAGGAACTACCATTGGAGATGGTCTAAGGTTACATCAAAGAAACTCAAAAAAAAAAAATGTTGCGGTTAGGGGTCAAAATAAGCTAAGTTAGATTATATTTAAGAAGGTCTTATTTTATACTCCCTCAATTTTTTATTAGAGCAAAATTTAATTTTTTAGATTTATTAAATAAATGATGTATCTAGTCTATATATAGTCTAAATACATCATTTATTAAATAAATGTAAAAAGTTAAATTCGCTTATAAAAGAAAATGGAGGGGGTAAGAATTAATTTGCCACTCCCTCACTTAATTTCGACCCCTCCCCATATTATATGTTTTTATCATTATATTTTTATCTAAAATTACTAATTTTTAAAAAATATGAATTTTTAGTGGAAATTTTAAAACTATATCGGAAATTTTGAAATAACATTGGAAATTTCGAATAAAAAAATCATAATTTTCATAAGTTTTTATACGAAATTTAGAAACTATACCAAAAATTTCAAAAATTTCGATAAAAAATTTATGAAATTTTTAAGAGCAATTTCGAAATATATGCGTTTTTACCAGAAATTTCGAAATTTTCGGTAAAAACTCATGAAATTTTTTACCAACAATTTTGAAATGTGTGCGTTTTTATTGGAAATTTTAAAATTTCCGGGAAAAACACTTGTAGTTTTTACAGAAATTTTTGAAATGTATGTTTCCAAATTTTTTGAATGAATTATCGAAAATTTTGTTCACACTTTTTAAATCAAATTTGTCCATGGGCAGTTTGAGAATTATCAAAATATAGGGGGGGTTGTCAAGTTCTAGAAGGATCTCCGAGCTCTTGTTTTCTTTTTTCTTGAATCATTATCTTTTCTAGTTTATCATATCCTCCATGAGGCAATCTACGTGGATAAATATTTCTTGCTCAATTCTCCTTTCCTTTTTGGCTCTTAGCAAGAATTCAAGTGTGTTGTGGGACTTGACAAACTCCTCCCAAACGACCTTACCAATCCATTTCTTTTTCAACATATCAACCTTTGGAATAATAAACACTTCATTCATTTACATAATAGAGATGATTTTTTTATTAAAACACCTCATGTATTAAGAAAGCGATAAAATTACCGAACTATTACATGAAGGAACAAATTCCAATTGAGGAATACTACGATCCAAGTTTTGTTTCCATGGATTCTACCAACACCCACCATATGATGAGCATCAACGTTGAAGTTTCTACCAATAAAATAGACAATAACATTCTTAAAACTACCTAACAAATGCCTACAATCAGCCACTAACGGCTAAATATCCACAATTACAGAAAAATCACAAATGCAATCAACGATATTCAAAGCATCAGATTGAACCACCACATTGTCAAGGTGAAGGAAAGAAATCATTGAGAGGGCCCATTTAATAGCCAAAGCCTCCACCATGCACGGAGGAACATGTAACCGCTCCCGCCTACAAGCAGCCACAAAAACGCCCTCAATATCATCTTTTATCACACACCCCATCGCAACCACCCCTTCATCAAAGCATCCAACATCCACCTGAACCAATTTCAAACCAGCACCCGATTTTTGCACCTGACTACCAACCAAACTGTTGCACTTTAACAGGACTTCTGGATTTGCAGAGTTAAAATCCCTAATCACTTCAGCTGCTTCAAAAGCTACACGAGAAGGATCAGAATGCTTGTTGTTGAACACACAAATATTCCTAGGATGCTAGATTTTCCAAAGTGAGGAGCATTGAAGTTGGATAATCTGCATTTCCTTACCATTAAGAGTTTTAGACAATCAATCGATGATGTAAAGATGTTACGGAAGTGTGAATCCCAAAGGTGGGGAAAAATAGACTCTTTGAGCGAAATCGCACTCGAGGAAAAGGTGACGCGCATCTTCAACATAATAATGACATAAAGGGCATGAACGATCAAGCATAATACCTTTCTTCTGCAAATTTCGTTGGTTTGGAAGAATGTTCTTTGGGAGCCTCCACACAAAATTACACACTTTATCTGATAACAGAATCTTCCAAAGCTTTTTCCAAAAATTTCCTAAGATGTCACATGAGGGCCCAACTTTCTTAGACGTCCTCTCACTCCCCAGGACCTGATATGCCCTCTTGATAGAATAATTACCATCAACATTAAAGTGCCATATCATTTTATCCTCAGGAGTTCTTCTAGATAAAGGGATACTAAAAATCTTTTCAACATCCTAAGGACCTAACAAAACAGAAAGAGCTTGTCTATCCCTACAGCTAAGATCCTGGTCAATTAAAGAAGAAACTCTGAGGCTTGCCTCTACATTCTCGCTTTGAATGAGAGGTTTAAAACCTGGACCAGAAGGGATTCAGTTATCCTCCAACACTTTCACCTTTGTACTATCTCCAATCCTCCATCTGGATCCTTTTACAACAAAATCCTTTGCACTGAAAATACTTCTCCACGCGTAACATGGGGAGAAACCCAACTTGGCATTCACCACATCACTTCTTGGGAAGTAATTTCCTTTAAAAACTTTCACAAAGAGCGAGTCCCTCCCTACATAAGTCTCCAGCACTGCTTCCCCAGAAAACTTAAATTAAAACCACTCATACCATGAAATTCCATACCCCTAGAACCTTTCGCCACTGTCAGTCTATCCCAACTCATCCAATGAACTTTCCTAGTGTCACTATTGGATCCCCAACATAACTTTTCCATCATTGATTCATTCTCATTGTATATTCATTTTGGTAATTTGAGACAACTCATAATATATGCAGGAATCGCTTGAGCCACCGCTTTGATCAAAACTTCTTTTCCCGCTCTAGAGAGGAATCTTTACTTCCATACTTTTAATTTCTTTCAAACACGTTCCACTACAAGAGAAAACACTTCTTTTTTGGATCTTCAGAAGACAACCGGTAAACCCAGGTACTTTGAATAACTATCCACACCTTGGAAACCCAGTCTGTTGCAGATCATACTTTTCACCTCCTGACTAAAATTCCATCTAAATGATACTTCAGATTTATGAAAATTCACAACCTGACCCGAGGCTTGCTGATACTTTTGGAGAAGTTGAAGAATGCGACTAGCTTCATCCAAATTTTCTCTGGCAAAGAGGAGGCTATCGTCGGTGAAAAACAAATGAGAGATAATAGGCACTTTCCTTGCAATTCTCAGACCATGAACTTTGTTGTTTTTTGATTCTTTCTTCAGTATTCCAGATAACACATCTGCACAAATAACAAACAGGTAAGGGGGTTCCCTTGAAGGAGACCCCAGCTAGGAGTAAAACACTTTCTTGGGTTTCCATTAATGAGAATTTGATAGATGACAGAAGAGATGCATATTTCAATAAGATTCATTAAATACATTGGAAAACCCAAGAAGGCCAAAGTGTTGGTGATGAATACTCTAGTCTATCGTAGGCTTTCGACATATCTAGCTTCATCGCCATTGGTCCTTACTTCCCTTTATCATTTTTCTTCATCCAATGGAAACATTCCATAACAACTAAAGCGTTATCTGAAATTAGCCTCCTTATGACGAAAGCACTCTGCTCTTCATCAATGATATCTGACAGAATACTCTTTATCCTGTTGGCAATTGTCTTAGTAACCAGCTTCATTGTCACATTACACAAACTTATAGGTCTGAATCCTCTGAACATCTGAGTTTATTTTTATTGGGAATCAAGGCTATGAATGTATTGTTCAAGGAACTGGGATCAACTTCATTATTGAGAATGTCCAGGACACACTTACATACATCTCTTCCTACAATATGCCAGAAAAGAGATTTTGAAATTCAAAATTCACGTACCCTCTATCGAGCCTACATTGGATGTTGTGTTGGCCTAGTCTTCCATTGGTCCAAGTGAAAGGATAACCATCAAAGTCAAGTTCGAACAGACCACATCAGTCAATTGCTTGTCTACTATACGAAAACTGAGAATTTGGTCTTGCAATGCCTCCTTGCTTGTCCTTTTCTTGGGAAATATCATTAAAGTCACCAATACACAACCAACTACCAACCATCTCCCTAGCTATTTCCTGAATCAATTCCCATGTCTTCCATTTATTTTGCTCCTCCGGATAGTGATACACCCCCATAAAGGACCAACTATGATCAAGATCCTCCTGTTGAACCTTTCCAGCCACATGATTTAACGAGGAAGAACAAAGATTAAAAGAAATGGAGTCATCCCACAGAAGCATAAGACCCCCAACTCTCTCTTTCCCACTCCCAGTACAGCTTACACAAAAAAAAAAATTAGAAAACCGTGACCTATTTTTAACACAAATAGCTTCCTCACATTTCAATCGAGTTTTCATCTAAAACACTATATTAGAGTTTCATTTCTTAAGGAGCCGCAACAAGGCTCGAACGGCATGGGAATTCCCTAATCCCCTGCAGTTCTAGAGATGATATTAATATTAAACCAAAAGAATAAATGATCATCTATACTTGTAAAACAAATCATAAATTCATGATAAATACCGTAATATGGGTCCATAATTTATCTTTCAAATCATCGTCGTGCCAATTATCTATCAAACTGATGACTTTGCTTATGCCTTGTAATGACACGTAACCCCTAAAACTATCAACACGTTGACCATAAGCCTTATTAATTCTTGGAGAAAAATCAACCGTAAGCAAACACCAATTTTGTGAGCCTTTGACACCTTGATCAACATCGTGGCACCTCTAGATTTTCTTTTAATTTTTGTACTAGTAAAGGTTGTAGCAGAGGTTGTATAAGAGGTGTTGGCCAAATCGCCTATCTCTATTAAACTTCCTAAGAACATACATTCAACATATTCTCAAACTAATGCATATTCTCAAACTAACATTATTCAAGAAAAATAACATTTTAAGATAATCTTCTAAGGCACCTAATGTACATGAACTGTACTATATTCATGGAACATTTTCTAAGAACATACATCTCAAAGTAAAAAACAACATTTCAAGAAAAAAAAACTTTATATAAGCTAATAATTATAAGCTATTTTGATAAACCACTTTAGAGTGCTTTCAAAAATGTGTAGAAAACAACTTATGTTCGTAAGTGTTATGTCAATAGATAATTCAATCCAAAAAGCCTCTAATAAAAAGTGATTTTAGAGTTGTAACATACAAAATACATCAATATTTGCTATTCAAAAGCGATTTTACATTACAATTCAACAAAATTGAAAGACACACTAGAGAAAAATAACATTTTTTTTATCAAACCAACACCATTTTTCTCAAATTAACACAATTTTTATCAAACTAACACTAGATAAAGCGAGTTACGTATAAAAAACGTGATGACGAAACTTCTTTAGATTGAAAGAGTTGATGTTCGAGTTGTTGTTGAAAGATGAAATCTGAGTTTTAATGAAGATGAAAATCACATAATTTTTTTAAGAGAATGAAAAGAGGAATGCTGATAGGTAAATGAAAAGTTAGGGTATAGTTGTATGAAGTATTCATGAAAAAGAACTTATACGCCGGGTATAGGGGATAACCGCGAGAATAAATTAATTTAAAATAAAAATTAGAAAAATCCATATTTTAGAACTCATGAAAATGATATTACTCCTTGGTTAGGCAAAGAAACTAAGGGATAATACAAATTTAAAAATAAAAAATAAAAAATAAGGTATTCGCAAATATTAGTTAGATAACTCAAAATAAATAAGTAAATTAATAAAGGAAAAAGTGAAAGACGCAAACTAAGAAAATGTAACACTTGATTCATAAGCCAATTAAAAATTAGATTAAAAAAAACAAAAAAATGTAATAACAAAGATTCGAAGCGAGGTTCTTGGTAGATCTATTCCCTCTGATTTTCTCTAAACCGAGGAAATATGTTGTATTTTTTTTTTATAAAAATAATCATGGCGCTCCCAGAACATATACCTCAGTTATTTGTTGGATGAGGCGGAAACTTTGTCATGTAAAGTATTATTTATAGTAGTGAGTTCTGCACAGTTGCCAACAAATCTTTGATGAGACTCTTGGTTTTTCAATCTTCGACAATTGGTGAAATTCATTGAACTCCTGGGACAAGAAGGGAGACTTTTTGGTTCGATGGTAGATTCAAAATGACTTATGGGGGAGGACAATGGCTTAGTAATAATAGTAACACCATTGACCTAGTGGTGTTGCAGATTATCGATGATAGGGGTTGCTAATTGGAGTCTTGTGAAGCAATTGATCTTAGTATGAAAGGGTGGTGAAAATTATTAAGTACATTCATAAGCAACATCACGAATCTTTAAGGACCATAAAATTTACGAGTTAAGGATTAATTTGGTTAAGTTGGATGATGATTAATCATCAATATATTAATAATGTTGTATTTGTAAACACTCCGAGGATCAAATATGTATAATTTAGGAGTGGAAGATTCATACATATCTTGTAGACTTTATAGTAAGATGATTAGGATTTTAGTGCTCAATATCCTAATGAAACATCTAACCCCTTGGAAAAGCTATGAACAGATTATGATATGATCTCAATTGTACCGTCTTTATCATTGACCAAGTTTCAGAAAATAATTTTAAGGCACAATCTTAGTATGTACCACTTTTAGATCAATAACTTGGGATGACTTGGTCTATTAATGGATTGAGTTTCACCTAATTCAAAACCTTTTTTTATTCAAATATTAATTATATTTTTTAAACAAAATAGTTTTTATAAACTAAAAAATATATAAAATATAATTAAAAAATATCACAATTTTGTTGAATTTTATTTTGACTATAATTTTTGTTGAATGTTATTAAGAGTTAATAGATTCTATGTTTGCACTTTCCATTTCATTTTCAAAAAGCAAGACAAAGTAAAAACCATTTCTACTTAAGCCCTCCAGCAAACAAACAAACAAATAACCCCTTACCAAATCTTTTCTGCGTTTCGATTTGTTTAATCCTCTCTCAACTTTTCTCCCTGTCGTTTATCATTCCAATTCTAAAAAAGCCTCTTCTCAACACAACACAGAAAATATATTGTTCCTTAAACGACATAGATCAAAGCGTGTTGTCTTCCCTAATGTCAAGCTTCAAACATGTATCCATGTTCTTCTTTTTGTTCTTGGTTTTCAATTGTTTCTCCATGCTTGGATCCAACGCTAAAGTCCTACCACAAGATGAAGGTACTTTTCATTTCATTTTCTTAGTTTCAATTTTGTTCATGTTTTGGAAATTGGAACAATCATTATTAACCAGTAACTTCCGAAACTGTTTTGTTTTTCGGTTCGGAACTGTGAGAATTGAAACCGACTTTGAATTTTACGGTGAAACCAACTTTAACGTTCTAGCGTTTTTTCTTGTAACTTGTATAGAGTGTCTTCATGTTTCATTTCCAGAATTTTGTTCATGATTGCTGCAATTAACTTGTTCAAAATCATTTTCTTTGAAAACAAATTTGATTCTATAATTGTAGAATTGAGTTTTATGTGTTTAATTGTTCTTAAATGTTATTGATTTTATTTAAAAATTGAATATATATTTTTTATTTTGAAATTAATTCACTTCTTTTGGATCAGTTTCATTGAATTCAGTTACTACATTTGTCTAAGTGAGTAAATTCAATAAAAGTGAATTTTTTTTTTTTGTTGTGATAATTTATATTTGCATATTTTTGTAAATATAATTTTAATTTTAGAGTGTTTTACTAATAGGTAATTGATTGATATCCTACTATGATGTGATGATAACCACGTCTGTGATAGACATAGGTGGACCCTTAGTCTTGTCTTTTTTATATATTAGGTAAACAAAAAGATTAGTTTTATTAATAAGACTGTAGTTTAGCTGCATTAAGATTAGGCATTAGGATTAGGACTCCCCTTTCCATCCATTTGCTTAAATACAAGTTGTTTAGATAAAAATATATTTATATTTAATTAATTATAGAATTATTTTTTTATCAATATTGAATTTATATAGGTTATACACTTATAGTAATCATTATACTGAACTAACATACAATAAATGACATTCAATAACAAGAAACAACAATAACATACAATAATGCCATTCAATAACAAAGAAACAACAATCAAATCTTATTTTATTAAATAGATAATCTTATTTTATTAAATGGATTTAACATCGACAATCAAACTTTATTTCATTTATATTGGTTAAATAGATTATATTATAAAATGACGAGTGTTACCTACCTAAACTCTTTAAATGATCTATGTTTAATTAATGTGGGACATAAAATCTTTTCAAAATACCAGTCACGTTTAGTATTTTTTTTTTTAATTTAGTGCGTGAATATTAAGTAAACGATCCATAGTTTGATCGATACGCTATGATATTATGTTAGAGTTTAGTTTAACTCATGTTTACAAAACCGACTCGTAAAATAAAAAATAACTCTCTATATGAACATTAGAGGTTCTATGTCTTAACAATGGAGAACTTGAAATCTTTTCAATAAATTATGACATAATATTCTATTAAAAATATTTGTTTAAGAAATATTATTTTTGTTGTTCCATATGTTTTTTTAAACCGTAGACGAATTAACGATATGGTTTCTACATACAGTAAGATTTAAGGATGGGGTTCAATATATTTTAATTATATGAAAAAGATAATATTATATATTTTTAATAATATATTTAGAAATAGTGGGCGAAGCTAACATGTTGAAAGTTAAGAGGTGGGGGACAAATCAAGTTATGTACGTGATGTGCAGGCGATTGGTGTATTATTAATACGTGTGCACTGTATTAGTCAAACACTTTGTTCGCCTCAATTTTCTCTTTTAGGAACATTTATTTACTCCTATATGAGTTTCATGATGTTAATTTTACTTGGATTATTATCATTTTAAATTCAACAAAGATGTTGCTATAAAGGATGTATTTTAAATTATTATCTCTTTTAATGATTGTCACATTTAAAAGATACTAATCACACATCAACATCCCACAACATTTAATTAATATGCTTAAAAATATAATTAATCTAAATCACAACCAAAAAGACAGATATTTGTCACCGTGATTGTTTTTAACTTTAACTCTAAATTAACAAGTTATTTTACTTAGTAGTTTATGATTTTTAATTCATATGACAGGCAATATAAATCTAAGGAAGTACTATTAATAATTTAATAGGATTGAAATGCTGAGTTGATTGTTCGGTTGTGGGTGAAAAAAATTGATTTTAAGTAAATTGATTATATAACATTGATTTTGGATAAAAGTGAATTAAAGGTAAAGTGATTTATGTTTGGCAAAATTCTTACAAAAATGAGTTGAATAATAAATTCCAGTGTAAAAATCACGTTTGATCAAAAACTAAAAATCCTAGCTTTAAGTAAAATCAATTCTTGAAAATATAATCAATTTTACTCGACATCAACTAAACACATCAAAATCAATTCTAATTCTAATTCTAAGCATCTAAAAAGATAGACTTATTCTTCGAGGAGCTTTTAGAATTAGAAAGTTGAAAAAAGGTGTACACATAATTCTTTTGCATGAAAAGTTCTATTTCTTCTTTTATTATTATGTCATTATTTTATTACCTGCCATGCATGACTTGCTGGTCACACCAACTAAAAAGTGACATAATAGTTTGAATGACAAATATCTAATTTATTTATTAAGTCTTTTGACCATGAGAGCTACAAATTATGGGCTAAGTTTTTGACAACCACAGTTTGCAAAAGCATGTGATGATTATTGAAATATGATAAATAGTTGGATTTAAATTTTTATTGAATTTCAATAAAATATAAATAGCTTGAAAGAATCTGAACTCCAATCATGAATTAAAAATAAATAAGTTATATTTTAATTACTTTTCAGATTATTAAAGTAAAAACATTTAAAAAATAATAATACACACTTGTTTTTCTAATTTGATTTGATTTGTGTTGTGTTGCAGTGAAATTGCTCCAAACAATATCAGACAAGTTAGAAAACTTGAATTGGAAGGTTACACAAGGTTCTTGCAATGATGATAATGGATTTGGTAACAAGAATATTTCAAAGGATATTTTAAGCAGTGTCACATGTGATTGTACTTTCAACTCTAGCACTGTTTGCCATGTCACAAACATGTATGTTTCTAAAATCACTCCCAAAAAGTTAAATTAAATATAGTAAAAGTTTTTAAATTTTATTAATACTTACAAATATGTGCAATATTTTAAATTAAGATTCTATATTTTGGTATGGTAGCTTGCTCAAGGGTCTAAATATATCTGGAGTTATTCCAAATGAATTTGGAAATCTCACTCAACTCAAAGTACTGTAAGTGATTACATTTTTTTCTCATTTTCTTCATTCATAAAGAATAAGTCATTAATTATTAGTACTATTTATTTTGTTAATACAAAGAAACTAACTGAAACTTTTATATTGAGCAGTGATCTCTCTAGGAATTACTTAAATGGTTCAATTCCAAAGAGCCTTGGAGTCCTCTCACTTGTGACATTGTAAGTTCACTTTAGACATTATATTTAAACACCTTAACCACAATTTTTTCTATTTCTTTCAATTATATCCTCTATAGCATCGTCATCTCTGAAAAAGATGCGTTTGTGTTCGTGTTTGAAATTGGGACAAATATTTGTGATTAAATTTAATTTATTCATTTTTTCAGTTTATTATTGGTGTCGATCTGTGTCAATGTTGGTGTCGTGTTTCCGGTGTCTGTGCTTCATTGATTATATTTATATCTGATTTTCAGGGCATTTTTGGGAAATCAACTTAGTGGTTCAATTCCCTCAGAACTTGGTAACATTGCAACACTTCAAGAACTGTAAGTGTTTCAGAGAATAATTTGATGTTATATTAGATTGCTATGAAATTGAAATAATCATGTTTATAATCCAATTTTTGCAGGACCTTAGAGGATAATCTGCTTGAAGGACCTCTTCCTTCTAGCCTTGGAAATTTGAAACACTTGGAGGATTTGTGAGATTTGTTTCTTTTAGCCTTTTTATTTTATATGTGTGTCCGTGTCCGTACAATACTGACACCTGAGATTATGTTCAATTTATTGATTTTTTCAAATTATTACTGATGTCGGCGTGTCAATGTCATGTCCATTGTCCGTGTCTGTGTGCGTGTCCGTGCTTCATATGGTTTTACATTTCTAATTTTTTTCTCAATACTGTAAATGAATCTGCAGAAAGCTTTCTGCAAATAATTTTACAGGGACGATACCAGAATCATATGGAAATCTGAAGAATCTCACTGATTTGTGAGTGGCATTATATGTTATGATATGATACGACTTTTCTCCGTTATTATTTTATGTATTTACTAAATTCTGAAATTACTCAATATTCTGCAGTAGGCTAGACGGAAGCAGTTTATCTGGGAAGATTCCGAGTTTTATGGGAAACTGGACGAAACTTGAAAGATTGTGAGTATACATTTTGGTTCATCCACGGCCGTTTACTTGTTGAAGAATTAAATAAGGATATATCATGCTTAAGTCTGATTAAGATTTTTTGTAGGGATTTGCAAGGCACGTCGATGGAAGGTCCTATTCCTCCTGCGATATCTCTCTTGAAAAGTTTGAAGGAATTGTGAGTACTTTCTCTGCCATGGTTATGGAATGCAATGTTAACTAGATGAAGATTTTCTTTTGATTGATGAAATGTTTATATAACAGGAGAATATCTGATTTGAAGGGGAACACAACCATGACATTTCCTGATCTGAAAAATTTGACACGCATGATAAGACTGTGAGTTGAAACCATTCCTTCCGTTTTTATATGAACAACTTCATAACTCATTTAGGATTTTAGTAACTGGTTTTTTGTTTCCGTAACTCAGGGAATTGAGAAATTGCTTAATCACTGGTCCTATTTTAGACTCTATTGGTGAAATGGAAAATTTAAAAACACTGTAAGTTGGACCAATGATGTATTTCGTTTTCTTATAGTTTGGAAAGTTATTTTTTAAGACTATTGAACTGAATCATGACGTTCTATAGTTTCTTTATCATAATAATCTGCGCCTTTTTCTTTCAGAGATTTGAGTTCCAATAGATTGACTGGTCCAATTCCAGATTCATTTGAGAACTTGGAATATATCAATTTCATGTAAGTGAACAAAAAATGTTTTTCTTTTCTTCTCTCAATTGTTATTAGCTTTCAGTGACTTAAACAAGGCACGTATTAATGATGAATGCAGGTTTCTGACAAACAACTCTCTAAATGGAACAACTCCAGGATGGATACTGACCAACAAGCATAACTTGTCAGCATATTTTCTTGATATTTTTTACCACTAATTGCTTACTTTGTACTTGTTGAAATTTCGGTGTTACATAAGCTCAATTAGTTTTGAGCACTCGTTGAGTTATGAAGTAATTAAAGTATACATGCTTTATGTTTCAGCGATTTATCTTTCAACAATTTTTCTGAGTCTTCTGCAACTGATTGCCAGCCTTTGGACGTGTAAGCTTCATCTTTATTTTTCAAGAATTTTACCATCATTTTTTGTATCTTAATACTAAGCATAGTACTTTTGTTGAACAGGAACTTAGCCTCCAGTGTCTCTCCTTCAGCAAACACTTCGTAAGTTCGTGTGATCATACTTATGGTCTAGGTTCAATTATGTATCACCTTTGGAATAATCTTATGAATTTAACTTCATATCTTTTAGATTATCTTGTTTGAAGACGAACCTACCTTGTTCGGGAAAATCTAAGTGTGAGTGTTAAGATATGTTAGGTCAATCGCATTTTCATTAACTACAATGATTCGAAAATGAAATTGTGATAGCTTCTTTTCTAACACGTGGTGAAAAAATATTTTTGTTAATATTTCTCTGCAGATCACTCATTGTTCATAAATTGTGGAGGACCTGCAATAGAGATTGATGACAAAGAATATGAAGCCGACGAACATTTACGTGGAATTTCAAACTTTGTTCAAAGTCCTGATGGAAAATGGGCTTATAGCAGCACAGGAGTATTTCTAGGAAATGAAAAAGCTGATTATGTGGCAAAAAATGTTTTCTCTTTGAATATTAATGACTCTTCTAGATACTACCAAACAGCCCGCATTGCGCCGATATCTCTTAACTACTTTGGATTTTGTATGATGAAGGGAAACTATAATGTGAAACTTCATTTTGCTGAGATAATGTTTTCTAATGACCGGACTTTTAGCAGCCTTGGAAGGCGCATATTCGATGTTTCAATTCAAGTAAGTAATGAATCCACAACTGCTTCTTTCTTAGACTTTGGCAAGTATCTTAATTAAGCACTTATAACATTTTACCATATAAGTGCGTATGTATAACCTATTTCTATAACAAAAGATACCATAAAGTCAAACTATTCTCTTATATTCATAAGCTATTTTCATAAGCTATCTTATAGAGCTTATGGAATTTAGTTGAAAACAATTATAAGCTATTTTCTATAAGCTTTTTTCACAATCTCTCTTCAATAAGCTATTTTTATAAGATATCTTATAGAGCTTATGGAATTTAGTTAAAAACAGCCTACGGACATGTCTTAAGCTGTTCCTATAAGCTCTTACAAACCGAGACTGGCGCTTAGTTTCTAGTTTCTACTAAAATATTGCTCATGTTTTGTATCTGGTTTCTTACAAATCAAAAGTTCTGAATTTCAAAACTATATAATGACAGGGTCATAAATATTTAAAAGACTTTAACATTATGGAAGAAGCCGGTGGAGTTGGCAAGGGAATTACTAAGGACTTTAATGTTGATGTTAATGAAAGCACCTTGCAAATCCACTTATCTTGGGCAGGAAAAGGAACTAATGCAATTCCTATGCGAGGTGTATATGGACCGCTTATATCTGCTATCACCGTGACCCCAAGTAAGTACTAGTTTTCGTATTGTTTTGGTTTCATAACCTTAAACTACATTGTATTTTATATTCTTAAAAACATTTAAAATTTGCTTTAGACTTTAAAATTCCTTCAAATGGTTTGTCTGCTGGAGCGATTGCTGGAATTGTGATTGGATCATTGGCACTTGTTCTGTTGATACTCTTTGTCCTTTGGAAGATGGGTTACATTTTTCGGAAAGATCAAACAGACAAAGGTAAGATTTTAGCTCTAAGTAAATAAAACATTTTCATGATTTAGCCATGGACCTGTTTATTTTCACTTCTTGTTCCTGAGTAAAACACTTATCTTATTGCAGAACTCCTAGAATTGAAAACAGGCTATTTCAGTTTGAGACAAATTAAAGCTGCTACTAATAACTTTGATCCAGTAAATAAGATAGGTGAAGGAGGATTTGGGCCTGTTTACAAGGTAAATTTCGATAAACTATATGTTAAATGTATTTGAGAAATATAAAGCCTTGAAAGGTTATCCTCAACTATGAAACTGAATGCATTGCATATTCACAGGGTATACTATCAGATGGTGCTGTGATTGCTGTTAAACAGCTCTCGTCCAAATCAAAGCAAGGGAACCGCGAATTCGTAAACGAAATAGGCATGATATCTGCTTTGCAGCATCCCAATCTTGTGAAACTTTATGGATGTTGCATTGAAGGAAACCAATTGCTGCTTGTATATGAATACATGGAGAACAATAGTCTTGCTCGCGCTATTTTCGGTAAGGGCTTCATGTAACAGATTTTGGTTGTCGATATGTTTCTGATAAGTTTAAAATCAAACTTTAAAATACAATTTTTCTTCTAGGTAAGCCAGAACAAAAGTTGAACTTGGACTGGCGCACGAGGATGAAGATTTGTGTAGGGATAGCAAGAGGTTTAGCCTATCTTCATGAGGAATCAAGGTTGAAAATAGTACACAGAGATATTAAGGCAACTAATGTCTTACTCGATAAGCATCTGAATGCTAAGATCTCTGATTTCGGTTTAGCCAAGCTTGACGAAGAAGAAAACACTCATATCAGCACGCGGATAGCTGGAACAATGTTAGTATTGTGCCACAATATTATAAAGTTATAAATTCTAAAGACTTTGTTTATCATTAGTTGGTTTGCACTCATAGTTTTAAATTGCAGTTCACAATCACAATTGTGGCCGCAATGTAAATGTTTTGAAAGTTTTTCGTGACTAAATCGTGACTGCAATTGCAGCCGCATCGACTGTAGTTGTCTGCAATTTCAAAGATTGCAATGCAACTGCAATTTATGGCCATGCTTGCAATATTAATCACAATCTGTTTATTTCGTGCTGCTACAATTATTTACTTAGTCTTACCTAGAAATTGTTTCACTTTATTTTTTAATATCACTAACATAAAGGTACTAAATGCTCTCTTACCAGAGGCTACATGGCTCCTGAGTATGCTATGCGGGGTTACTTGACCGACAAAGCAGATGTATATAGTTTCGGAGTTGTAGCCTTAGAGATTGTAAGTGGAATGAGCAACACAAATTATAGGCCAAAAGAGGAGTTTGTTTATCTTTTGGATTGGGTAAGCTACACTTGGTATTTCTTTTCACGGTGATTTCCCTTGTTTCTAAATTCATAATCATGGTTTGGTTAAATTGCTTATACTATATCTTGCGTGTCATTTTAGGCCTATGTTCTCCAAGAACAAGGAAACCTTCTGGAATTGGTGGATCCAAGTCTCGGTTCAAAGTACTCATCAGAGGAGGCCATGAGAATGCTGCAATTGGCACTCCTTTGCACCAATCCATCTCCAACTCTTAGACCACCAATGTCATCGGTAGTGAGCATGCTCGAAGGAAACACTCCAATTCAAGCGCCGATCATCAAGCGAAGCGATAGTACAAGTGGCGCAAGGTTTAAAGCCTTTGAGCTTCTATCACATGATAGCCAAACTAATGTTTCTTCAACATCCTTACAAGATAGTAGAGAGCTAAGAGGCAAATCAATGGATGGACCATGGGTTGATTCTTCCATATCTTATCCAAGTAAAGATTATTCTTCATCTGATAGGCTTATTTGAGATTTGATGACGTGTTATTTGTAAGATAGAGTGAGGGAGAGAGCAATGCATATATATTAATTCTTTTGTAAAGTATATCTGGACAACAATTTAGAGTGAGCATATTTGCTGAAATGTAGTGTTGGAATCAAACATGTGGTTTTGAAATGTATGGAAGATTTTCATTGGTTCTTCCTATATATTTGAAGGAATTTAATGTGTTAAACATACTTATTCAAAGTTCTAACTATGTGTGTTTCTTAGACATTGAATGATGTTGTCCATCCAATACTGCTTATAGCAATGACGGATTAAGTTACATCATATACAAAGCAGTAGGATATATCTTCGAATTTTGTGGCCAATTCCTTTTGGGTAAGGGTTTTGTAGAAAGAAAAAAGGGCAGGATTTTTTGAAATAAACCAAGGTATATAATATTTACTACCTCCATTTCAATATGATAAAACTATTGATGAGGATAGAGAAGTAGGGGTCTACAAAGGTGTATAAAGGACGGGTTAGATTAGGACGTGTCGTATGTAATCCGAATCCGACTTTAATACTTGTTCAGACTAATTTTTAGACCCCGAGTCCAATCATAAACTAAGGACATACGAGTCAAATAAGGACTAGACAATAAAAAACAAGATCGGTTGATTGGTTTTTAAGACAAGTCACCGCTAAAATACATTAATATTTTGTAAAAATAAATTGTTCAATTTGTTTTATCATTAGACAAAAATAACATAAGTTTCTTAGTCTACAAATCACGTGCATGTTCGAAAGAAATTAATCACTCTGAAATTACAACGTATAATTGTGACAACACGGTATTTTATGAATTAATCATCAATCCATTCACATGCATAATACTACTTTACCCCCTGCCATATTCGGTTTACCCCCCTCTAAAAAAAACTTATTGGACAAACCTTGCAAAATAAAGATTCTATCAAATTTGACCCTGATCAATTTTTTTGACCAAGAATCTTGGCTACATGACATTTTTGGTAGTGCTGACTGTACAGCACATAAGCAATGTGGCACAGTCAGCACTGCCACGTGGAATTTAATTTTTTTATTGATTTTTTGTAATTTTTTTTAAAATTTTTTTTAAAAAAAATTTAATATTTTTTTACGTTTTTAAAAAATATTTGACAGTACCTGCGGATTTACCTAAGAATTTGACAATACCCGCGGATTTACCTACGAATTTAAAAATACCTGCGGATTCACCTATGGATTTGACAATACTTGCGGATTTACCTACAAATTTGACAATACCTGGGGATTTACCTTTAAAAATACCTGCGGATTTACCTGCGGATTTACCTGCGAATTTACCTGCGGATTTACCTACGAATTTGACAATACCTGCGGATTTACCTACGAATTTGACAATACCTGCAGATTTACCTACGGATTTAAAAATACCTGCAGATTTACCTACGGATTTGACAATACCTGCGGATTTACATACGAATTTAAAATTACCTACGAATTTACCTTTAAAAATACATGCGGATTTACCTGCGAATTTGACAATACCTGCGGATTTACCTACGGATTTGACAATACCTGCGGATTTACCTACGGATTTGAAAATACCTGCGAATTTATATATAATAAAAATAAATTTTAAATAATAATTAAAAAAATTGGAAAAAAAATATCAAATTTTAAAAATTGAAAAAATATTTTTTAAAAACGTAAAAAAAATAATAAAAAAAATTTAAAAAAAATCAACAAAAAAAATTTAAAAAAATCAATAAATTTTTTTTTTAAAAATTAAATAAATTCCACGTGGCAGTGCTGACTGTGCCACATTGCTTATGTGCTGTACAGTCAGCACTACCAAAAATGCCATGTAGGCAAGATTCTAAGAATCTTGGCCAAAAAAATTGATCAGGTCAAATTTGATGGAATCTTTATTTTGCAAGGTTTGTCCAATAAATTTTTTTTTTAGAGGGGAGTAAACCGAATCTCGCCTATATGTCAGGGGAATAAAGTAGTATTAACCCTAAAAAAAATTATCTTGCAAATTAGCTATTAGTGTGATTAATAGGGTAAATTGTAACAATAGTAGTATATCACTACATCAAAATTGATTTTAGGCAATACTCCATAGACACAGTTTTTTTTCCAAAGCGCTGCTATAAGATAAAAAAATAATTTAAAATTATATTTTAAATTGAGACAACGCACTGCTAAAGGCTAATTTTAGAAAGCACTTTTGAAAAACGCTGCTAAAGGCTAATTTTAAAAAACACTTTTGAAAAACGCCACTAAAGGCCATATATATGGGAGCGCTTTTAAAAAAACGCTGCTAGAGGCCACACTTAAGAAAGCGCTTTTGAAAAGCGCTGCTAAAGAACTTTTTTTAGAAAGCGCCGCTATATGCCATGAAATAAGCGCCCTTGTTTCCATTTGTTTCAGAAAAACAATTAAAATTGAAATTAAAAAAGCGCTAATTCCATGCTAATTCCATAAACCTCAACCCATCATCTAACACCAACAGTGATAACCATCATTCGAATGACCCAGAACCTTGCCCTATCCAAAGAAGACTACCAATACCTAGTGAATCTTTTGAAGTCCTCAAGATCAAATTCTTTCAACAATAACAAGCAACATGATGAAGACTCTAAAAATCACATTGTTTCAAGAGTCAATAAATAAGGTGATATCTTTCATTTACCTACCTCACATTTGGATTTTAGATTATGATGCTAGTGATCACGTTTGTCATCATTTACATTCCTTTAAAACTATCTTCAAAATGAAACCTATTTCATTTTGTATTCCAAATGGTAACATTTGACTTGCACATTACAGTGGCACCATTCAATTTTTAAACTCATTTACTATACATAATGTGTTATTCCTTCCCCAATTTAATTTAAATTTACTGTCTATTTCTCAACTTACAAAACAATTAAATTGTCAACTTACCTCTGCTCTTGGCTTGTGTTACATTCAAGACTTGCTTACCCAGAGGATAATTGTACATATTAAGCTCTTCAACAATATCTATAACTTTCAAAAATCTCCAAAGGGTCACAACCTATTTGCATTACCTGCTCAGCCTTCTATACATACAAGCAATACTACCTTTGACAAAACTCAATTTATCAACAATACTGTAAGATCTATACCTTCACAGTTTTTTTATTAGTGACGCTTTAGGTTAGGCCACCCAGCCATTTCTATTTTACAACAACTCTGTACTACATTTCCCTACATTTCTATTAATAAAAACATTGTCTGTGATCATTGTCTCATGGTAAAACAAACCAAACTTCCCTTTCCCCATAGTGACACTACATCTCTTCCATGCTTTGATCTTTTACAAATGGACATCTGGGGTCCCATTAGCACTTGTTTTATTGATGGATACCAATATTTATTTAACAATATATAGTTGACGATTTTTCTCACTTCACATGAATATTTTTAATGAAAAATAAGGCTGAAACTAGATTGTGCATTATTAATTTTTTCAATTTTATCACTACACAATTCTCGGCCAAAGCCAAATCTAAAAGAAGTGACAATGGCCTAGAGTTCCAAATGCACACTCTCTTTTCCTCCTTAGGTATTTTACACAAAACCTCTTATTCGAAAACACCCAACAAAATTTTATAGTTGAAAGACAACATCGCCACTTGTTAAATATCACTGGGGCATTACTTTATCAATCTCACCTACCTAATTTTTTTTTTGGTCTTATGCTTTAATTCATGCTACTTTCATCATTAATCATCTCCCCAACCATTGTTCTTAAATATAAAACACCATATGAATTCTTTTTCAAACAACCCCCCACATTTCTTGATCTAAAAGTATTTGGTTGTCTCTCATTTGCATCCATTCTCATGCAAAAGAGAGACAAACTAGATTATAAAGAAAGAAATTGCGTTTTCTTGGAGTATAAAACCGCACTAAAGGATATGTCCTATATGATTTACAAACTCACAATGTTTTCATCTGTAGACATGTTTTTTATGAAAATGTTTTTCCTTATCAAAATTCGACATCTAAAATTGTTGAGAATATTACTACTAATGATGATGATTAGGCCTCATTTGATGATACCTTTTTTTTCTTCCCACATACCTTCCCCACCCCTACTAATAATATTCATGCAGCTAGCCCTCCCACATCTGACATTGGTTCCATTTATAATCATGTGGCAGAATCAACATCCCTTATAGAACATCCTTTAAGAAAATCCTCTCGAGTTTCTAAACCTCTGCTTACTTACAAGATTTCCACTTTTCTAATGTAAGCACTAATATTTCATATCCTTTATCTAACTACATCTCTAGTAGCAATCTAGCTAGTTCTCACTTGTCTTATATTTCTGATATCATTGATATTCAAGAGCCCTGTACCTATACATATGCTGCTCTGATTTCCCATTGACAGTTTGCTATGAGCAGTGTGTTGGAATTTTTCTTAATTAATTAAAACTTTATTAATCCATACTCAATTCAAGATGAAAAATAAAGCGGAAGCGTACCTTTAGGATCCATGGAGTTTCAATGAGAAGATGATGATCTTGATAGAGTAATGACCTTTCAATTGTAGATTCCTGAATTCCTTAGTTCCTCTTCCAATGGGATAAGAGAATAAATATTTTATAATATTTTCTAGTGTCTACAATTGGGGACCATAACCTCTTATTTATATGAATCTTATGCCCTTTCATGAAGGGTCATGTTTATTCATGTTTAAACTTTCATGCCCTTTCATAAAGGGTCACGACTATTCAAGCTTTCTTATTTTAATTTTACCCATCACAAAATAAAATAAGACTTTTGGTATCTACACAATATTTTGCATGATGATTATATCCTTAGCCACAAATATTATATTAATAGATCACTTTAACTTGGCTAATTAAATAATGGTCCTAACACATCAATTAATTTATTACATGTATGACCCAAAATAATATTCTAACAATCTCCCACTGGTCATATATGTATTCTTATAAATGTGTTAGACTTTATGAGCTCAAAAAATTTCCATTATAAATCTTGGACATATCCTTATCTCGTCCATTAGTTACATCAATATATAGGACCAAAGCGGTTTTCATTATATCAATCATAATTAAACCCATCAATGATCACAATTATAAATGCAACTAAATGACATAGATTAACCATGAAATGTGCAGCATGAAAATCACATGAAGGTGATCAATACATGTCAATTTTCAACTGGTCCTCCTTACTTTAATGAGATCAATATTATCATACAAAGTGCAATGAACTAAATAACCAAACTTTATTTCTGATTAGAACATAATACAAATATATAAGTATGTATATATAATATCAAACATAGAAGATAACTAACATCAATGACTAATTCCCACTAAACCAAAGAATCCTCTAATTGTATAACACCCATGTGAGCAGTGTGCTCATGAAAGACCTTAGGTGGGAGCCCCTTCGTCATAGGGTCCGCTATCATGGAGTTCGTCCCTAAATGTTCTATGGAAATCTGTCCACTTTGTACTCTCTCCTTCACAACTAAGAACTTGATGTCAATGTGTTTCGACTTTGTCGAGCTCCTATTGTTATTGGAGTATAAAACGGCTGATTTGTTGTCACAAAATAACTTGAGTGGTCTTTCAATTCCTTCTATAATCCGCAGCCCTGTGACAAAGTTCTTCAGCCAAATTCCATGGTTTGACGCCTCATAACACGCTACAAACTCTGCTGCCATGGTGGACGAAGCTACAAGAGTTTGCTTGGCACTGCGCCAAGAAACTGCATCACCTGCCAACATATATATATAGCCTGAAGTGGATCTTCTACTATCTTGGCATCCAGCAAAATCGGAGTCAGAATACCCAATGATCTCCAGAGAATCTGACCTCCTATACGTGAGCATATAATGTTTTGTTCTCTTTAAATATCTCATAACTCTTTTAGCTGCTTTCCAATGATCCATTCCTGGATTGCTTAAATATCTGCCTAACACTCCAACAATGTATGCTATGTCTGGACGTGTACAAACTTGAGCATACATTAGACTTCCTACAACTGATGCATAAGGTATCTTTTGCATTTCTTGAATTTCTAAATTTCCTTTTGGGCACTGATTTAGACTAAATTTGTCTCCCTTAGTGTTGAAAGAGTATTGTGGTGTACTTTTCGTTTATATCGTATCCACAGGGATTATTGCGATATCACCGCCGTTCTATAGCCTATTTTGTATTGAGTTAATGTTACTTTAGTTTTAGGTTTGCAAAAGGTCATTCAATCACTTTAGTAGCAAAGAGTAAATTAATGAAGGTTCTAAGTTAAAGAAAATGCATCAAGATTCGATTTCATCGACCTAAGTTTGTATGTTTCCTTATAAATATATGCTTATGAACTTGCTAACGATCAATATAATTACGTATCGACACCTATATCGTCTGTGTCCGCAACGATATAGCTAGATTTACCGTATTGTTTAACCGACGATTTTTCCACCATTTAAACAATACAAATAACGTTTTAAAACCGATACTTAGTAAACATCAAACTCTAAATCCATGTCTGCAACTTATAGTTTGAAAGATGATGAGTTAGGTCTAGATACAAACATTGATGTCTCAAACATTTATACCAAAGAAAAAGCTTTAATAAACAAACTAAACCATCTATATTGATCATCACTTGTTCATACACATATATTCACAAGAAAAACATACAAAAGGCTAGGAAGATTACATCTTATCTTGATAGAAAAGGGATTTAGCTATCCATGAGAATGGTAGCTTGCACAAGAAGGAAAGGATGAAGATCAACAAGCATCAAAGGCGATTAATCGACGATCAAGGCTTCCAATCTTCAACTCTATGTTTGCTACAGTGTATTATGCTCTTGGTTCTCTCTAAAATATCTCTACATACCCTTCAAAGTGATCTGGCTCCTAAACAAATATACAAAGTTTCGCAGACCGCGCTTAGCGCGGTGCAGCCCGCTAAGCGCGCTATCAAAAATTGCTTAAACCGCCCAACCGCGCTAAGCGGGCTCCAGACCTCGCTTAGCGCGGAACTCTCTGCCAGAACTTCCTTCTTTTCTTCAAAACCGCGCTTAGCGGGCTCAACCTCGCTTAGCGCGCTTCCACTTTTCAGCAACCCTTGGCTTTGGTCTTGGAACATCATCAAAATCCTTTTTCCATGGTCCAAGCTTCCAATTATCTGTAAAAACTACAAAATCCAACATAGATTGCAAAGATAAGAACTATTCAACAATAATATAAATATAAGAATAAATATATACCAAATGATAATAAAATACTACTATTAACCACAAAAAGACTTGAAAGTTACCAAAAATTACCTAAGATATTTACACAAATTGGTAACTAACAACTCTCCCCAACTTAAACCTTTGTTTGTCCTCAAACAAAAACAAACATAAAAACAAAAACAAACAAAACCAAGAGAGTACAAGCTAAGACAAGAACAAATGGGTGGTTCAAATTCCATAAGCACACAGGTAACATCTCACCCTTGCTAAAATAATACCATGATTGAGATACTAATACTAAATACACCTTTGATGTAAACAGTTCCTAAAACAAAATAAGTTCAAAATTGAATCCCAACCTACACACTTCTCTAGTAAGAGACAAAATTTAGGACCTAACACTCACACAACAATGTCGCCAACATCCCGAATTAATTATGCATTCATCTACACAACATTTATATAAAAAGCGTAAAAGCAAGAATCACAAAGACTTTAGGGTTGTATCTTGGCTTGGTTAACAAGGAAGTGTCATTTCTCAAGGCCATTGAAACGAAAGGGTCAATACCTAAGAGAGCATTCAAATACAATTATATCCACATATCCTTATCAACCACTCACACAAATTTATTGCTCAAGAGTTCACCTTCTTAATTTAAAGGAACTAGCTATATACAAAGCCCTTTTTTTTTCTTTTTCTTTTTCTTTTTCTTTTTCTTTTTCTTTTTCTCTTTCTTTTTCTCTTGAGCAATCACTTATTTACTTCTCACTACCAATACAACCGAAATTTTATATTCTCCCCAACTTGAATATTACCACCACATAATCACGAATGCTCTCTATTCTAAGGCGAAAAGGAAACATTCCTAACCACAATTAATGGTACTCTTCAAGGTTGAAAGAAAATCATCAAGATTCATATCAAAAATCGGCAAATATAGACAAGGAATTGATACCGCTTGAATCTTGGCAAAAACGGCTCAAAGTGGTTATCAAATGCTCACACACTCACCGGGTAGGTTATATATGGTAGAGAAGTTATACTCGTAATATGAAACAAAATGCTTTGATCACTTTCATGCTTTACACAATTAAATAAAAAAACGCAAGATTAAACATAATAAATACGAGTTAAACGCACATTGTTGGTAATCACAAAATAATATATATATATGTACAATGGAAAGGCTCCTCACACTAGTTTTAGAACTAAAATGATTCAATATTGAACTATATTTGTTAAAGAAAATATGACATCTAATTTGTACAATTACAAGCATCTAATTCATGGTATATTAAAGAAACGATAAAAATGTACCTTGCACGTACTAATTTCACATTATATCATCACCGCCCCAATTGGATGTAAAACCTGCTCCATCAAGGAACACTTTCACAAGGACAACAAAAATTAAAAAAAAACAATTGCATATGTTCATAGAAATAAAAGCAATTAAACTAAAAACTTAATAATTTAAAACAAACACCAAAAGGTGTCACAATATCCAAAAAGGCATAGCAATGCCTAAGGTTCAAAATACCTCATCCTATAAAAGGATGGAACAAAACATAACAAAGCTAATGTCAAAATAAAAACTAGCACTAAACATACTAATAGCACTAAACATAAAATATAAAACTACTCATCCTCATCCTGATTTTCTTCCACATTTTCATCCTCGCCACCTTCCTCCTCCTCAGGAAATGGACTGACCTCAGGCCAATCAGCAAAATCCACCAAGTCTTGGCGAGAACTCCACGGATGAGCCACATGGGGCTCCATCATCTGCAACCTCAGATGAGACATAGAATCATGCAAAAACATGAATGCTCTCTGATGCGCCATATGAAATGCCAAGTTCTCCTCTCTATCAGGATTACTACGGCGGCGAGCAGGGCGAGCAGCAGCAATAGGAACAGCAGTCAACCTGGATAAACAATAACGCTCAATAAAAATGTCATCAATAAAAGTGTCAATAGACACAAGACCCTCAGAAGGAATCTGCACTCTTGCTTTCTTGCACAGATTCATGATCAAACCAGGAAAAATCAGCTTGCAGGGAGCACGATCACCATGCCGAGTTCCACTCAAAGCAACCCTCTTTAGCTCATTCGCAATAATGCGAGTAATATCAATCGGCTCATGCTCAATCATATGAGCAACCAAAGCAGCAGACTCAGCAGGCAAAGAGGAAGTGTGACTCCTAGGCCTTAAATTATGAAGGACCACCGACATGAGAACCTGAGCATTAGTAGTCAACACTTTTCTAGAGAACTTCTGGGGCTGCTGTGAAGGATTAAGATCATAAGAATGCCCACTCATACACAAAACCTCTCTCAGATGCTCCCAATCTAAATTTCCTCGTGCCAATTGCACATGATACCCACAAAGCTCACCATCCTCAAAAGGCAATGGAGTTCCAAGAAATTCACGGATTGCCTGACGAGAAAAGTTGATTTCCTTACCACGCACCCAAGTTTTGAACTCATAGGGAACACCTTCAACCGGAAATTCCTCATTTGGAATGGCATTAGCATAAAACTCTCTTACAATCTCCAAATGAAACTTAGGTGCAGGCTCACAAAGCTTAAGCCAACCATACTCCTCAATGGTGTTATGACACCACCCATAGGTTCCCTCAGGATTGATTCTCACAATCCGCTCTGGCCACCATGTCCTAACCTCTAACTTCTTGTACCTCTCCTCTTGGACATGACTCTTAAAACGGTTTTGATTAAACGGAATAGCCCTAGGTGCTTGAGAAGAACTGCCACCTTCGGTTCCGGTCTTTCTTTTCTTAGAGCCTAGGAATTTCGGTCCCATCTGAAATGATTAAGGAAATAGCAACACAAAAACAAATATGTTAACACAATACATAACAAAAATAAACAGCCCTAGTAAGAATTAAAGCACAAGATCACTCCCCCTGCATCAAACAAAAACAGGGAGAAGAGGGGATTTTTCTGAAATCCCCAGACCGCGCTAAGCGCGCCTACCGCGCTAAGCGGGCTCTGCGATTTGCAGAAAAAATCCCCTGCGAACCAGGGTTTCATCCATGCTTCAACAACACCCAAATTCAGATTAAACACAATATAAGGCACAAGAACATGATCTATACTATGTTTTCAATAAACAAAACCCTAATCACATCATTTTTATTCCTAATCTCAATCTAAACCTTAATATATATAATGCAAGCATAAGAGAAAAGAAATAATAATAAGAAGAAGATGATAATACCTTGGTGATGATGAAGAAAGAGCAAAAAACTTGGTTAATTAGCAAAGACAAAAAGAAAACAAAGAAAGAAAGAAAGCTAGGAGAAGAAAATGGGAGAAATGAGGCAACAAAACCTCAAAACCCTACTTCCCTCACCCAGAATTCGTGCTGGGCCGGGTCAAGGATAAAGGGCCCAAAAATCAATTTTTTTTTCTGAAAACCCACCCGCGCTAAGCGGGGTCTGAAGCGCGCTAAGCGCGCATCTCTCTGGAACTAAGGGTTCCAAAATTTCAAAAGCGCGCTAAGCGGGCTAGAGCGCGCTAAGCACCCTTGACAGAACACAGAAAAAATTTTCTTCTACCAGCAAGTGAAACTTTACCGGTAGATTGATTTTGGCTCGACCAGAACGCAAAAAACATAAACGGTAAAAACACACATAAAACAAGCTGAATATTTACAAATTGGGGTGCCTCCCAATAAGCGCTTTGTTTAACGTCGGTCAGCTCGACGGTCAAAGGCAATCAAGGATCACCAAACGATAAAACACAAGTTTCACGATTAAAATCGCTTCCTTGATAAACCTTCAACCTCTGACCATTAACTACCCATTATTGCTTTGATTTTTGGTCCTCTATCACAATAGCCCCATGGCTTCTAACCTCTTTGACCAAAAACGGTCCGGACCATTTAGACTTCAACTTTCCCGGAAAAAGTCTTAACCGGGAATTGAAGAGTAACACCAATTGTCCTACCTTAAAATCTTTAATTCTAATCTTACTATCATGATAGAATTTGATATTTTCCTTGTAAATCGAATTAGACTTATAGGCATGCAATCTCATCTCTTCCAACTCATTTAATTGGATTTTTCTTCTCTCTCCACACAACTTGTGGTCAAAATTCAAAAGCTTCAAGGCCCAATATGCCTTATGTTCTAGTTCTACGGGAAGGTGACAGCTTTTACCATACACCATTTGGAATGGTGTAAGACCGATCGGTGCTTTGAAAGCAGTCCGATATGCCCACAAGGTTTCATCAAGCTTCATTGACCAATCCTTCCTAGAGCTAGACACAGTTTTCTCAAGAATTCTCTTAATTTCTCTATTGGTCCTCTCAACTTGCCCATTAGTTTGTGGATGATATGGAGTAGCCACCTTGTGCTTTACTCCATATTGCTCCAACACTTTTTCAAGCGGGGCATTACAGAAATGAGATCCACCATCACTAATTAACACTCTTGGCGTGTCAAACCGCGAAAATATATTTTTCTTCAAAAATTTTATCACGGTCTTACCATCCGCTTTGGGTGAAGCAATCGCTTCCACCCACTTAGACACGTAATCCACAGCTACCAAGATGTATTCATTTGACATAGAGGAAGGGAAGGGTCCAAAAAAATCAATGCCCCAACAATCAAATACTTCTACTTCTACAATACTTTGGAGGGGCATTTCCTCTCTTTTCCCTATTCCACCAGTTCGTTGACAACTGTCGCATGAGGCAACATGGTGGTAAGCATCTTTGAACAAAGTAGGCCACCAAAATCCCGATTGAAGGACTTTTGTGGCCGTACGCAAACCGTTAAAATGACCACCATACGGCTAATTGTGGCAATGCCACAAAATGCTTTTAGTTTCCTCATCCGCGACACATCTTCTCAAAAGATTGTCACTGCTCAACTTAAACAAGTGAGGCTCATCCCAAACATAAAAATTGGCATCGTTTAAAAACTTTTTTCTTTGATTCCAAGTTAGATCCTCCGGTATCCAGCCAAATGCTTTGTGATTAGCCATATCTGCGAACCAGGGTCTAACTTCTTGTACCATGTACAGTTTTTCATCGGGGAATTCTTCCCTCACTTCTTTTTCATTGTTTGTCACCTCGGTATTCACTAACCGAGACAAATGATCCGCAATCAAATTTTCTGTACCTTTCTTATCTTTCACTTCAAGATCAAATTCTTGAAGCAAAAGAATCCACCGAATAAGCCTCTGTTTTGAATCAGGCTTGGTGAGAAGATATTTGATTGCGGCATGATCAGTATAACACACCACTTTAGAACCAATGAGGTAAGAGCGAAACTTTTCCAATGCAAATACAATTGCGAGCAATTCTTTTTCGGTAGTGGCATAGTTAACCCGTGCCTCATTTAAAACTTTGCTCGCATAATGTATAGCATGGAATTGTTTGTTCTTCCTTTGGCCTAAGACCGCACCAACCGCATAGTCACTCGCATCGCACATGAGTTCAAACTCAAGCGACCAATTAGGAGTGACAATTATGGGTGTGGTGGTCAAATTTGCTTTAAGTTCTAGGAAAGCTTTTAGACATGATTCATCAAAATTAAATTCCATACCTTTGTTGAGCAAATTACTCAAAGGCTTTGCGACCTTGGAGAAATCCTTGATGAATCTTCTATAGAACCCAGCATGTCCCAAGAAGCTCCTTATGCCTTTCACATTCACCGGAGGGGAAAGCTTTTCAATAACTTCAATTTTTGCCGGATCGACCTCAAGCCCCTTTGAAGATACCTTGTGGCCAAGAACAATCCCATCCGTTACCATGAAAGTGCACTTCTCCCAGTTGAGAACCAAATTTGTTTCAATACATCTTTCCATCACCACATCAAGGTTTTTCAAGCACAAGTCAAATGACGACCCGTACACAGAAAAATCATCCATGAACACCTCGATGCTTTTCTCGATCAAATCTGAGAAGATAGCTTGCATGCACCTTTGAAATGTTGCGGGAGCATTACATAATCCAAATGGCATTCTTCGGTATGCAAAAACGCCAAAAGGACATGTAAAAGAAGTTTTCTCGTGGTCCGCCGGATTCACTGATATTTGATTGTATCCCGAATAACCATCCAAGAAACAATAGAAATTTCTTCCGGCTAACCTCTCTAACATTTGATCCATAAAGGGTAATGGAAAGTGATCTTTTCTTGTTGCTTGGTTCAACCTCCTATAATCAATACACATACGCCACCCGGTCACCGCTCTCGAAGGAATCAACTCGTTTTTCTCATTTCTCACAACCGTCAATCCACCCTTCTTAGGAACCACATGCACCGGGCTCACCCATTCGCTATCGGAGATGGGATAAATCATCCCCGCCTCTAATAACTTCACAACCTCTCTTCTAACAACTTCTTTCATAGTTGGATTCAATCGCCTTTGAGGTTGTGCCACGGGCCGAAAATCATCTTCTAACATAATCTTATGCATACAATAGGCCGGACTAATACCCTTCAAGTCGGATAAAACCCATCCTATTGCTTCTTGATTCTTGGTCAACACTTCCTTCAATCGATGCTCTTCCTTGCTAGACAAACTGTTATTAATGATAACCGGCTTAGTAGAATTGTCACCGAGAAACACGTATTTCAAGTGAGACGGTAACACATTCAACTCCACCTTTTGCTCTTCAACTTTAGGTTCATCCTTCAACTCTTCAATTTGAGTTTCAAATGGATTCATCTCATCACAAGCCTCTAAATTTCTCAAGCAATGTTCAATTTCTTTCTCTTGATCTTTGGTGAGAACTTCAAGAGCTTCCATTAAAGTCTTCTCAAGAGGATTCGACAAGTGCATTTGATTCTCCACTTTCATAATAGCCCTTTCGGTAGCATCGATTCTAAAACAATCATCATCATCACTCGGATGCTTGATGGCTTCAAAGAGATCAAGACATAATTCTTCATCTTGATACCTTAATTTCATTAAGCCATCATCAATATCTATCATCATTCGGGCCGTCTTCATAAAAGGCCTTCCTAAGATCAATGGAATCTCAGGATCTTCTTCCATGTCTATGACAATAAAATCAACAGGATACCAAAATTTGTCAACCTTGACAAGCAAGTCTTCCGCAACTCCATGAGGATGAGCCGTGGATTTATCCGCTAATGATAACGTCATTCTTGTCGGCTTCAAATCGTTGATTCCTAATCTTCTCACCATAGACAATGGGATCAAATTAATGCTAGAACCGGTATCTACCAAACCTTTGCCTATGTGAACATTTCCAATAGACACCGGTAAGGTTACCCGCCCAGGATCATTTGATTTTATCGGAGTAGTGCATTGAATTAACGCATTACAACAAGAGCTCACCGTTACTACCTCCGGATCCAAGAATCTTCTCTTCTTAGTGATGATGTCTTTGATGAATTTTGCATACATCGGCATTTGCTCTAATGCCTCGGAAAAAGGAACATTGATTTGCAACTTGCTAAAGATGTCCAAGAACCGAGCATAGTGCTTTGCATCTTCTTTCTTTGACGGACCGGGAGGGTAAGGTAGTTTCTTCACTTGAATAGAATCATCCTTCTTCTTTCCCTTCTCACTCACACTCAATTTTTTTCTCTCTTTTTCTACTACTTTCTCAAGATTTTCTTTTTCCACTAATTCTTTTTCTTTCTCATTTTCAACTAAATCACCCTCAACATTTTTTTCTACTTCGATCACCCTATCTTTTTCACTCTCAACAATTTCCTCCTCAACTATCTCTCCTACACCCATATCAATATTTCTACCGCTACGAGTTAGAATTGACTTACAATGCTCACGAGGATTTTCTTGTGTAGTAGCCGGAAAAGGACCTTTGTTTTGATCGGCAAGTTGCTTTGACAATTGCCCGACTTGAGTTTCAAGGTTCTTTATTGCGGCATCCGTACTCTTTTGGCTTGCAATTTGCAATTTCATGAATTGGCTAAGAGTGTCCTCGATTGAAAGCTTTGTTTGTTGAGGTTGTTGATTGTAACCACCTTGATAAGGATTTTGATGATTCGATGGACCCGCATCCGGCCTCCATCCTTGTTGATAACCTTGATTACCTCTTTGTTGGTAACCTTGGTTATTGTTGTAAGATTGTTGTTGTTGTCTCCCACCATATCCTTGATTAGGATTAGACACATAATTCACCTCTTCACCCGGTGGAGGACAAAAACCAGTTTGATGGTCACCCCTACACAATTTTCAACACATCACCTGTTGATCTTTAGAAGGGATCCCATGTATCTCTTTGATTTGTTGAGGAAGTTTTGACATTTGTTGAGTGAGCAATTCTACTTGTTGTGTCAATAACTTGTTTTGAGCAAGTATTGCATCACTAGTATTCAATTCAAGAACTCCAGGTTTTCTTTGCGATGCACTACGGTTGTGTTGCCCTTGATGATCATTCAAAGCCATCCTATCAATGATAGCAATTGCTTCAGCAGCTGTTTTTGACATCAACGAACCACCCGCGGTAGCATCTAAAAGAGTTTTTGGTTGAGGTTGGAGTCCATTCCTAAAGATATGGATTTGAGACAATTCATAAAACCCATGACCTTTACATTTTCTAACCATGGACTTGAACCTCTCCCATGCTTCATTGAGAGATTCATTCGAACCTTGAGAGAACACCGCAATAGAAGTTTTCGCTTCCATGAACCTATTGTGAGGAAAGAACCGATCCAAGAACTTCTCTTCTAACTCGTTCCAATTTGTCATGACATTATTTGGTTGATCAAGGTACCATTCCTTAGCTTTTCCAATTAAGGAATGAGGAAAGAGTCTCCTGAACACCTGTTCTTCTTCGGCTTCCGGAGCACCAATGGTTCCGGTGATCTCATAGAACTTTGTTAGATGAGTAAATGGATCCTCGTGATCTGCCCCTGTGAACGGATTTTGGTATAACAATTGAAGTAACCCCGTCTTCATTTCGGAGTTTCTTCCATTGGCCTGATCACGAGCAAATTGTGCATTGAGACGAGGGCTGTTAACACAAGGCCCTCGAGGTGGAGGATCCGCAGCCATTTCTTCCTCAACCAAGTTTTCAACCGGAGTTGAAGAAGAAGATGCTTCTTGTTGTTGTCTTCTTTCCCTAGCTAGTTGTCTCCTCCTACGAGTTTTGCTATACTCTCTACGCGCAGTCCTTTCAATCTCAGGATCAAAAAGGAGTTGATCTGCAGGTATACGTCCTCGCATAAACTGTAATCTGAAAAACTAACCAAGCAAATTAACAAACACAAGGAATATAATTTTAGAAACAAGAAATTAATTATAAGACTCAATACAAAACAACTATTGCAATGCTTGCAATATCTAAACAACAATCCCCGGCAACGGCGCCATTTTGTTGAAAGAGTATTGTGGTGTACTTTTCGTTTATATCGTATCCACAGGGATTATTGCGATATCACCGCCGTTCTATAGCCTATTTTGTATTGAGTTAATGTTACTTTAGTTTTAGGTTTGCAAAAGGTCATTCAATCACTTTAGTAGCAAAGAGTAAATTAATGAAGGTTCTAAGTTAAAGAAAATGCATCAAGATTCGATTTCATCGACCTAAGTTTGTATGTTTCCTTATAAATATATGCTTATGAACTTGCTAACGATCAATATAATTACGTATCGACACCTATATCGTCCGTGTCCGCAACGATATACCTAGATTTACCGTATTGTTTAACCGACGATTTCTCCACCGTTTAAACAATACAAATAACGTTTTAAAACCGATACTTAGTAAACATCAAACTCTAAATCCATGTCTGCAACTTATAGTTTGAAAGATGATGAGTTAGGTCTAGATACAAACATTGATGTCTCAAACATTTATACCAAAGAAAAAGCTTTAATAAACAAACTAAACCATCTATATTGATCATCACTTGTTCAAACACATATATTCACAAGAAAAACATACAAAAGGCTAGGAAGATTACATCTTATCTTGATACAAAAGGGATTTAGCTATCCATGAGAATGGTAGCTTGCACAAGAAGGAAAGGATGAAGATCAACAAGCATCAAAGGCGATTAATCGACGATCAAGGCTTCCAATCTTCAACTCTATGTTTGCTACAGTGTATTATGCTCTTGGTTCTCTCTAAAATATCTCTACATACCCTTCAAAGTGATCTGGCTCCTAAACAAATAAACAAAGTTTCGCAGACCGCGCTTAGCGCGGTGCAGCCCGCTAAGCGCGCTATCAAAAATTGCTTAAACCGCCCAACCGCGCTAAGCGGGCTCCAGACCTCGCTTAGCGCGGAACTCTCTGCCAGAACTTCCTTCTTTTCTTCAAAACCGCGCTTAGCGGGCTCAACCTCGCTTAGCGCGCTTCCACTTTTCAGCAACCCTTGGCTTTGGTCTTGGAACATAATCAAAATCCTTTTTCCATGGTCCAAGCTTCCAATTATCTGTAAAAACTACAAAATCCAACATAGATTGCAAAGATAAGAACTATTCAACAATAATATAAATATAAGAATAAATATATACCAAATGATAATAAAATACTACTATTAACCACAAAAAGACTTGAAAGTTACCAAAAATTACCTAAGATATTTACACAAATTGGTAACTAACACTTAGCTACCGGGGTATCACCTGGTTTGCAGTCCTGCATGCCAAACCTTTTAAGAACCTTATCGATATAGCCAGTTTGTGATAATCCTAAAGTACCTCGAGAGCGATCCCGATGTATCTGGATCCCTAACACAAAGGAGGCATCACCAAGATCTTTCATCTCAAAATTTCTGGATAGAAATCTCTTAGTTTTATGCAACATACCTATATCATTGGTGGCAAGCAGTAAGTCATCAACATACAATACCAGAAAAATATACTTGCTCCCACTGAATTTATGATACACACATTCATCAATCATGTTCTTCTCAAAACCAAATGAGAGAATTACATGATGAAATTTGTAATACCATTGACGAGATGCCTGCTTTAGCCCATAAATGGATTTCGTCAATTTGCAAACCATCTTCTTTGGATCTCCTGTCACAAAGTTTTTCGGTTGCACCATATAAATTGTTTCATCAATGTTTCCATTACGAAAAGCTATTTTGACATCCATTTGATGAAGCAACAAGAGCCATGATTGTCCTAAAAGAGTCTTTCGATGAAACTGGGGAGAAAGTCTCTTTAAAGTCAATTCCTTCCTTTTGAGTATAACCCTTGGCTACAAGACGAGCCTTATACCTTTCCACATTACCTTTGGAATCCCTTTTGGTTTTGAAAATCCACTTGCAACCAATAGGTTTCACACCTTCAGGTAATGGGACAAGTTCCCAAACTTTATTATCTTGCATAGACTTATACTCTTCATTCATTGCTTCAATCCACTTTTCTGAATTAGGATTTCCTAGGGCTTGGCGAAAATTGATTGGATCATTTTCCATCATGCCAACATTTTCCTCATGTTCTTGTAGAAATACAACATAGTCATTTGGAATAGCATTTCTTCTTTCTCTTGTGGATCGTCGTAATGGGATTGGTTCTTGAAGCATTGGTTCTTGAGGCTCTGGTTCTTGAGGATCTTGAGTTTGTTCTTCATTATCATTTGATACATCTTGAATGGGAGTTTGAATGACAATGTCTTGAAGATCTTCTGAATTTGCCTCGTTAAAAGCAAATGAATCAATCGGTACTGGAATTGAAATTGATTCCTCCTCAAAATCAAAGTCTTTAACCTTATTTCTCCCCCCAAACTCAATATCCTCAAAAAATGTTGCAGTTCCTGTCTCAAAGATTGTCTTTAATTTAGGATCATAAAACTTATAGCCCCTGGATCGTTCAGAATAACCAATGAAGTAGCTGCTAACTGTTCGAGGATCTAGTTTCTTTTCATTTGGCCTATAAGGTCTTGCCTCGGCTGGACATCCCCATATATGAAAGTGATTTAGACTAGGCCTTTTGCCTGTCCAAAGTTCATAAGGTGTTTTGGCAGCTGCTTTAGTTGGTACTCTGTTTAGAATGTAAGCTGCAGTCTTTAGTGCCTCTCCCCAAAGTGACTCTGGTAAAGTAGAATGACATATCATGCTTCTTACCATATCCTTAAGAGTTTGGTTTCGTCTTTTCGATACACCATTCATGATAGGTGAACCAGGCATGGTGTACTGTGGAACGATCCCACACTCCTCTAGGTACTTGGCAAATGGACCAGGACGTTGTTCACCCGAACCGTCATATCTACCATAGTATTCACCACCACGGTCAGATCTAACACACTTGATTCTTTTATTGAGTTGATTCTCAACTTCAGCCTTAAATGATTTAAAAACGTCCAATGATTGAGACTTTTCATGTATAAGAAATAGGTATGCATATCTTGAGTAATCGTCTATGAATGATATAAAGTATTGTTGGCCATTCCAAGACGGTGTCGGAAATGGTCCACAAATGTCTGTATGTATCAGTTCTAAGACATCCGTAGCTCTATATGCGCCTAATTTCTTGATTTTTGTCTGTTTTCCTTTAATGCACTCAACACAAACATTAAGGTCTGCGAAGTCAATGGAATCTAGGATCCCATTAGACACAAGTCGTTCAATTCTATTTTTAGAAATGTGACCTAGACGCTTGTGCCACAATGCTCCTGAATTTGTGTGTTCAATTTTACGCTTAGTACCACGTGATTCCACATTCAAGGTTTCATTATAAGAAGCATAAGTATCAAGTAAATATAGATTATCATATGCCATAAGAGTACCAGATCCAACAATATTTGAATTAATAGATAAATTAAATTTATTATTTCCAAATGAACAATGATAACCAAATTTGTCCAATGAAGAAACAGAAACTAAATTTCGTCTAAAAGACGGTACAACAAAATTATCCATTAAATCCAAATAATAACCAGTACTTAATAACAACCTAAAATGCCCTATTGCCTCTACTTCTACCGACTTTCCATCTCCCACATAAATGCATCTTTCAGCATCATTTGGCTTTCGGTAACTCATGCAACCCTGCATTGAAACACTAATGTTAGTAGTAGCACCGGAGTCTAACCACCATGTGTTTCTTGGTACTGAAGCTAAATTTACCTCAGAACAGACCAAATTATGAAACATACCTTTCTTTGCACGCCATGCATGATACTTGGCACATTCCTTCTTTGCATGTCCAGTCATTTTACAAAAGAAACAATCATTACCCTTATTTTGCTTCTTTTGTATCGGACCCTCATCAGCTTCATTCTTTATATCCTTATATTTTTTTTCCTTTTGCCCTTGCTTTTAGAGGTACTTGCCAAGTGAGCACTTTCTGTCTTATCTTACTTCATCCTCTCTTCTTCTTGCACAGAATACGAAATAAGCTCGTTAAGAGACCATTTCTCCTTTTGACAATTATAGCTTATCTTAAATTGATCAAATTGTGCAGGAAGAGATATTAACACCAAATGCACTAGCAAGTCGTCTGACAAATCAAGTTTTAGTGCCTTAAGTTTGGAAGCAATGTTAGACATTTCCATAATATACTCTCTTATGTTTCCTTTGCCTTTATACTTTATAGAAATCAAGCTTTGAAGGAGTGTGCTTGTTTCCGCCTTATCACTTTTAGCAAAGCACTTTTCAATTTCATCAAGGAAGTCTTTGGCACTTGTTATTTCTTCAGATATAGTACCCCTAAATGCCTCTGGAATGCCACGCTTTATGATCATAAGACTCATGCGATTGGAACGGTCCCACTTCTCATAATTTTTCTTTTCCTCAGGGGTAGTGGAGTCTGTAGGGGAAGGGGGCTGCTCCATCCTCAATGCAAGGTCAAGATCCATGCAGCCAAGAACAATTAAGATGTTCTCCTTCCAGTCCTTAAAGTTTTCACCATTAAGAACCGGAACTGAATTCATGTTAGCAGATATAGTAGCAATATTAACTGTAAAGAAAACAAAATAAAATAATATAAATATGTTCACATAATCAATCATAAACAACCTTAAATAATATATGTTCAAATAATGTCATAATTAATTTCAAGATATCTAGTGCAACATTAATATAAATGTCTTTGCACAATAGTATTAATTGCTAGTGATTAGAGGTGTCAAAAAAGCCCTATATTGTAAAGCCCAAATAATTAGGCCCCTATATGGCCCCATTTTTTTAAGCCCTTTATCAAATGATAATTTGTAGGGCCCCATATTTCAAAGCCCCATCATATTTTGTTTTTTATGGGGCCTAAGTAAGGGCCCCAAAGTATAAATTTTTTGAAACTAAATTGTTTGAAAATTAATTTTATTTTGAAAAATAAAAAATACTTTTTACAAAATTAAAAACTCAGTTTATTTTTAAGAAATTAAAAAAAATCAATTATTCCGAAAATATGAAAAATCGATTTTTTCTAGAAAAAATATTTTTTTTCGAAAATATAAAAAGTTGACTTTCCAAAAAAATTGATGTTTTATCGAAAATATAAGGGGGTGTTTGTTTGAGAGATTAAAAACTTATTCCCAGGAATCTTAGATAGGAATATAAAATACCTATGTTTGTTATAAAGAAATACATAATTATTCCAAGGAAAAAATTATTACCAGGAACTTTTTATTCCCACGTAGCCGGGAACTTCATTCCCCCATCATGAGCATGGGAATTTTTCATTCCAGTCAGTTTGTGTTAATTTATATATATATATATATATATATATATATATATATATATATATATATATATATATATATATATATATATATATATATATATATAGGGGACGACTCAAGTGAGAACACTTGGTTATTATGAGAAATGAGAACAATGAATCACGACCATTAAATTTTGATTTTGTTGATTTTAATGGACTCGATTGGTTTCTCTTTCTATGTTAATTCAAAATAAATACTAAGGATCATAGAAAGATAAACCAATCGAGTCCATTAAAATCAACAAAATCAAAATTTAATGGTCGTGATTCATTGTTCTCATTTCTCATAATAACCAAGTGTTCTCACTTGAGTCGTCCCCATATATATATATATATATATATATATATATATATATATATATATATATATATATATATATATATATATATATATATATATATATATATATATATATATATCCACTAAACATGCACGTTTCATTTATTATTGGATAGGATTAAGTTTTCTTTTGTATGATGTAATAGTTAACTACTTCTTGTATTTAATGAATAAAATAATTATAAAATTCATTCCTTTATATTATTTACATAACAAAAAGCTTTAATAATTTTTGAAAATTTTAAATAAAAAGTTCCTGGGAATTTTAAATTTAAACCAAACACAATTTTTACAAATGCCTAGGAATAAAGTTCCTATCATTATATACCTGAGAATAATTTTCCAGGGATAGAGTTTGGAATTCGGAAAACAAACACTCCCTAAAAAAAAGTAGACTTTTTTAAAAAAACCATATTTTTGTCGATTTTCCAAAAAAAAAAGTCTATATTGTTCGACAATATAAAAATTGACTTTTCCGAAAAAAAAACTAATTTTTTATCGAAAATATTAAAAATTGACTTCTTCGAGAAAATCAATTTTTGTCGAAAATAAAAAAAAATCAATTTTCTTGTGGAAAATATTAAAAGTTGATTTATTTGAGAAAAAATTGATTTTTGAGTCGAAAATATAAAAAAATCAATTTTTCCGAAAAATATGAAAAATTGAATTGTGTCGAAAATATAAAAAGTCGATTTTTCCGAGAAAAAACCAATTTTCGAAAGTATAAAAAATAGAAAAATTCAAAATTTTTAAAATATATAAAAAAGTCGAATTTTCCAAAATAAAAAAAATCTGTTTTTTTCAAAAATAAAAAAAGTCATTTTGTTTATTAAAAATAAAGAAGTCAAGTTTTTTTAATGAAAAATAAAAAAGTTAATTTGTTATGAAAAATATTTGATGAAAAAATTAGGGCCTTGAGGCCTTACATAAAATTTAGGGGCCTTTATTTTAAGACCCTACTTATTTTGGGGCTTATTTACTTTTGAAAATTTAGGCCCCTTATATTTTGAGGGCCTTAAATATTAGGCCCTGGCCCTTGAAATTGACAGCTCTACTAGTGATACTCTTGTTTCAATGATCAAATATTGACAATAATGTATGTCAAATAATAAAACTATCTTTGGATTGATTTATTATTCACATCTAAAACCTTTATAATCATCACATATTTATCATCATATGTGTATATATAAATTTTGTCAAATATTAATATTTTCTTTGGAAAAATTAATACTCACATACACACTAACATTAAACATTTCTCATGATCAAATCCATAAAAGAAAGGTCACTTTGGTGATTTCTAGTCTCAATAGAATCATTTAAAATGTTAAATGACTTTAATTTAAATATGACAATTGAATTAAATTAATTTAACTGAGATATATGTATACCTCTTTACAAAATTAATGTATGAATCAAGTTTTATGGGTAAAATGAAACGTATCAAATTTTATACGTAACATATCAATTATTATTATTATTATTATTATTTTGAATTTTTGAATTTAAAAAAAATAATGTAACATTATAAATATGTTTCCACACCCATTCACATACTGACACCAAAAGAGGTAGCAATGTTTCGTCAACCGGAAAAATAAAAAATAGCACTACGTCTAACTTTATACCCAGAAAAAAAAAAAGAAAAGTACATATCATTTTAAAAGGGACATTGTATATGTAATATAAAATATATATGCACAACAATTAACACCACTATTGATATTATGGAGTAAATAATTGATCAGAAATGTCAAGTTTAAAAAATTATATCCATATGTGCCCTTAAAAAAAACGTGAGACGTAGAAGAAAAATTTAAGGAAGATCATAAAAAAAAATGAAGTTATGAATCAAACAAGAATTGAATATGGGTGGCTCTGATACCACTTGTTGGAATTTTTCTTAATTAATTAAAACTTTATTAATCCATACTCAATTCAAGATGAAAAATAAAGCGGAAGCGTACCTTTAGGATCCATGGAGTTTCAATGAGAAGATGATGATCTTGATAGAGTAATGACCTTCTAATTGTAGATTCCTTAATTCCTTAGTTCCTCTTCCAATGGGATAAGAGAATAAATATTTTATAATATTTTCTAGTGTCTACAATTGGGGACCATAACCTCTTATTTATATGAATCTTATGCCCTTTCATGAAGGGTCATGTTTATTCATGTTTAAACTTTCATGCCCTTTCATAAAGGGTCACGACTATTCAAGCTTTCTTATTTTAATTTTACCCATCACAAAATAAAATAAGACTTTTGGTATCTACACAATATTTTTCATGATGATTATATCCTTAGCCACAAATATTATATTAATAGATCACTTTAACTTGACTAATTAAATAATGGTCCTAACACATCAATTAATTTATTACATGTATGACCCAAAATAATATTCTAACACAGTGAGCTTCAAGCTCTATCGATTAATAAAATATGGATTATAACTGACCTACCTCCATGTAAGAAACCCATTGAATTTAAGTGGGTATACAAGATTAAATACCACTCCAATGGGACTATAGAACACTATAAAGCTCACCTGTCAAAGGTTATACTCAAGTCAAAGATATTAATTTCTTTGACACTTATTCTCCAATTGTAAAATTAAGAACTATTAGATTGCATTTAGCCATAACTTCTTCTCAATATAGGTATTTTACTAACAAGAAGTTCATAACGTTTTTTTTACACGGTAACCTGTAAGAAGACGTCTACATGCTTTTACCTCATGAACTTTCTTCTTCCAAACCAAACCAATTGTACAAATTAACCAAATCCATCTATGATTTAAAACAATTTAGTAAACAATAGTTCTCCAAATTAACCACTGCCTTGAATAGTAAGAAATACATTCAGCCTTCTTCTGATCCTTCTCTTTTCATCGAAGACTCTACACATTATTTTACTTCCTTACTTGTTTATGTCGGTGATCTTGCACTACTACGGAAAACCTATTTAACAACGGTTGGAAAGTACGTATAATTACGCGGAACCAGACGTTGTTATGTAGAGTGTTTTTGTAAATGTGTTACTTACAATCACGGTCTTGGGGACCATTGTTATATTATAGAAAGCGTGTGCGATATCATAACGATTATTTAATCCAACCGTTGTGATTGACCTAATGGTCCCATGTTCGATTCTCAATTAAAGAAATACAATCATTCAAACTGATGAAGAAGTATGTAATCTGAAAATTAAACTATTCTTGAAAACCAACTTAAAACAAACTACTGTTTTCTGAATTGCATGCCACTAATCATTCATTTCCCGCTCTTTAACATATAATATGTGGTTCAATGGTATGATTCATTCATTGCATCGATTCCTTCGATTCTAGTTTATTTTGAACAACATCAATTTATTGGCTGGGTCTACATCATCGCCGTCGCTTACCATCGTGATTGTTATGATAACTTATTATCATAACAATCACGATGATAAGCAATGACAATGAGGTAGACCTAACCAATAAATTAGATTTTATTCAAATTAAATTATAAGAAAAATATCAATGTAATGAAGGAATCAGGTCATTGAATCACATTTTAAATTTTAAAGAGCGTGAAATAAATGATGAGAAGGATGCAATTCGGAGAACATTGATGTATATAAGTTAGTTTTCAAATACAACTTAATTTTCAGATTATAAGTTTCTATGTCAATTTAAATGAATGTATTTTCAGTGAAAGGTTAATGAAACAAACAATCTATATGTAGCTTATAGTAAAATATACTTCATTTAATGTCAACCTGTATAAGAATTAAAAGAATAAAACATTGGTAAGTTAAGTGAAGACTTTTTTCTTGTGACTTAGCAATGTTTTATTCTTGTTTTGAGAACATTTGTCAACAACACAACAAATACATGCAACAACATACAAAAACATACATTTTAGAAACAAAACACTAATAGCATACAACATCACAATATATATTAATTTGTTTCAAGAACGCACCTTTTGCCGAAAATGATTATGGAACTGTAACAAATTATGAAGTTCATCTAGTTTGTGATGCTATGAAAAAGAAATACAAGGTGGATGAAGTTTCCAGAATGACTTGATACTTATTGTATTTTTTTCCATAGCAACGCAAATTATATGTACGATAGCCACGCGTGCGCTTTGTTAAGGTGATGAAGACGAATATGAAAAAATCATGTCAACAAACATTTATCTACATTTAACAACAACAACAACAACATATAACAACAACAAAGCTAATGACGAAGAAGAGAAAAATCTAATGAAAATCATGTGAAACATAATAACTACATTCACAAAAACGAGAGTATAGGAAGAAGAAGAATACCCTCATGTATGAAGAGCAAGAATGACGGTTAATTCAGTAAAATAGGAAAACTAATGACAAAAAAGAAGAGAAAAAATGAGTGCTAGGGTTTTGTTGTTAAGGATACGGTGATATTGTCCAGAAGCGAGCGATTATTCGCTTATTTATAGGTAAAATTGTCACAACGGTTTTGATTACCAACCATAGTGATATCCCTTTTATTTTTTTAAAACTAAATAAAAAAGAAAAGGCGCGCCTGAGAATAAAACTTTTAGGATGCTGAGGTTCGAATTCATGAAAGCTGGATTTTATCATCACAGTGAGAATAACAACCGTTATTATATCCTACCAAATTTTAATTTAAAAATAAAAACAAATGTTAGCGCCTGAGAGTTGAGATGTCACCATGGTGTTGGGAATAACCGTGGTGACTTGAGCGTTGTTGTTTGCGCGTTTTCTAGTAGTGTTGTCTTAGCTGACAATAATTTAACTGAAATAAACTCTATTAAGTTATTTTTGGATCAAACTTTTAAAATAAAAGATATAGGACATTTAAATTAGTTTTTAGGCCTCTCGATCTCTCGATCTCAAGCTAGAATTAATATATGTCAACGTAAATATGCTTTGAATATTTTGTCTGATACAGGTTTGATAGGTGCAAAGCCCGTCTCTTCTCCTATGCAACATAATACAAGACTAAACCATGATTTTGGTGAACCTATGACAAATCCAGCACCCTGCATACATCATGTTGGACAACTTATCTACCTCACCGACACACGACCAAATCTCTCTTACTTAGTCCAACAACTGATTCAATTTATGCACAAACTCATAAAATCACATTTTGAAGCTGCATTAAGAGTAGTTCGAAACATAAAGTATGTCCCAACCCTTGGTCTTTTCTACCCTACTTCTTCTCCTATTAAAATAGAGGCTTTTTATGATTTAGATTGGGCCACATGCCCCGATACCCGATGATCAACTAAAAGATACTATATTTTCATCGACAATTCCCTCATCACTTGGAAATCCAAGAAACATGCCACATTTCCAAATCATCAACTGAAACTGAATCTCGCGCCATGGCAACCACACGATGCGAAATCCATTGGCTCACCTTCCCTCAACAAGATTTCAACTTGGACTCATATCTCCTGCTCAACTATACCGCGCGATAGTCAGTCTGCCTGACACATTGCCGTCAACACGTCCTTCCATGAAAGAACCACACATATCAAACTTGACTGCCACATAGTTCGTGCAAAGCTTCAACATAAATTATTTCATCTCCTCCCTATTTCCACAAAGCAACAATTAGCGGACCTGCTTACAAAATCTCTTGATCTCCTTTCTTTTTCTACTTATGTTTTCAAACTGGGCCTAAAGGACATTTACTCACCTGTTTGAGAGGGGCTATTAGTGTGAGTAATAAGGTATATTGTAACACTGATAGTATATACATATCAATTTTCGGGCCTTGACAACATTACAAGCCCATTAATCTTCATACATTCAGTAATACTAGTTCTTATATAGTTGAGTTGGTATCAAATGTACATTTCTAATTTTTGAATCCAATACATTGAAAATCTCTTTCTCCTAAATTGTTGTAATATTAATTAACTATTTATAGCTATTACCAAAATAAAAAGTGTATAAATTCAAAAGTATAACTTTTAAAATAAAGAGTATAATCGTTAAAATAAACAACCGTTTGCATGCATCCTTTAGTGTTCATGTTACTTATCATATTTAATATAGTGAAAAATAATATTAAAAAATAAATTTATTTTCAATTTCATTTAGGATGAGACTTAAGGAACTAAGTTGACTTTGAAAGAGAAAAAACGAAAAATAAAAAATGAAAAATTAATTTATATGTAATGGCATGTACCCATAATTGTGTATTTAGTGCAAGAATAACAATTTTAACATAATTAAATTAATAGCTTTTTTTAATAACTATATGTAAATACACACTACTATTTATTCAATTTATATCAATCAACAATGTTATGAGAAATATAGAAGAAGAAATAATTCATTAACACAATCATATATTTTATTCATTTATTGAAGTAGTATACATATGTTCTCCATTTATTCTATAATAACATGAAGTAAAATAGTTGCTTAATATAACAATACACATTTGAACTGAAAGGTCAAAGAAACATAAATAAAACTATTAGGGAAATTATAAGAGTACATATATTATGACTTACAAATATAATTATATGATTGAAAATAGGAAAAATTACACTCACTTACCTGATTTGTTAAAAATGACACAAACACTCCTTTTAATTTTAAAATATACATTAATTTCTTCTAAAATACACATATTAATGAGAATTTTTAGTGTCAAATAAAATCAAAGGTAAAAGTCATTTATACTTACGATTTTTTACTGTCACTAAAAACAAAAAAAGAGAGATATTCATGTCATTTTAATAGACTTAAAAAATATATTTTAAAATTTGAGGAAGATGAAATTGCCATTTTAACAGACCTCAATTGGTGAGTGTAATTTAACCTTAGAAATAACATATTTTTAATCCCAATCCTTATCTTCCTTATCAAAATGGCATTGACAAGAAAGATTAATGCACTTTGGAATATATTTAATGGGACACATATCTTTTGGACACTCAAGGCTCCAAAGACAGGGAATACCTGCAATGTTAATAAAAACAAAATAAATGTTACTAAAAGGTAATGTAATTTTCTATACAAAATAAATTAGACTTTTAAAATGGTATGAAAAATTACTCACGTTCTTCAGCTTTAGCAAGAATTAAGAAAACAAACATGATCAAAAAATAAAATGAACTTAAGATTCGAGCCATATTTTCTTCTTAAAATGTAATAAATTGAAAATTATCATCCCACTTTATAAGAAGAAAATAAAATGAAAACTTCAATGAAAATAAGTTTTTAGCCTTTAGAAGTTGGAAGAAGCCGTTCTATTTAATTATTTTTCTTTTAACTTTTAGTTTATCGAAAAGGTGCAACACATTTACGTAGAAATTAAAAATACCATAGGATAATACTTTTTTTATAGATAAAATTACTGAAACTCTAGGACATATTTGAACTAAGACTACCCCCACACTTGTATGTTAATTAGGAATTATATGTTGGGTTGAATGGAATATCGAACTTAGAAGTGTTGAATGCATGTAATTCATGTTTTAATTGTTTTTTTTTTTGTAACACAGGCAATGTAGTTTGTTTGAAAGTTAGTTAAAAGTAGTTATCATGAACTTGTATATAAACACATGTTATTGTGTAGAAAGATAACTATATCTTCTCAATAAATTCATAACATTTTCCTTACAAACAAACTTAATTCAACTTATTCCTTACAACAAACTTGCATGCTATCAAAAATAATTAGAAGATATGATCTGTAATATTGAAGAATCGTCTTATATGAAAGTTTATATTTATGATACTTTATGTAGTGATAAAATGCGCATTTATATAAGGGGTGCACAAGTTTTACATGATTGTCTGCATTGTTAAAATTGTTTAATCTGAATTCAAAAAGTGGGTGGCCAGATAATAGTTTTATAGAATTGCTTGATGCTACTAGAAGATAATAATTTGTGGGATCGTTGTTATGAGGCCAAAAAGATATTGTGTCCAATGAGTTTAGAGTATATTATAATACATGCATGCCCTAAAGATTACATATTATACATGAAAGAGTGTGAAAATTTGGATCAATATTCGAAATATGGATAGTCGCACTACAAGTTGAAGGACAACAATGATGATGACAATGACAAAGTTAGTAAGAAATGTCCTCCTGCTAAAGTGTCATGGTACTTGTCAATAATTTCACGGTTCAGGAGACTTTTTGCTAATGAATGACGTAAAGAATATTAGATGGCATGCTGATGAAACAAAATATGACGGAAACATTCACCATGTAGCTAAGTATTTGTAATGGAAAAAAATTGATTCGTTATTTCTGGATTTTGGCCTTGACTCAAGAAACCTCAGGCTTAGGCTTGCCATGAATGAAATGAATCCATTTGGTATTCTGAGTACTAATCATTCTTCGTGGCCTTTGCTTCTCATGATTTACAACCTATCTCCTTGGTTGAGCATGAAGCGTGAGTATATGATGTTAAGTATGATGATTTCTTAACTAGTAAATAAATGATAGAAATGAAAAAACTTACCAAATGTGAGAACTAGTAGCTTTTAGATTGAAAGAACTTTGGGTATTGATTGATAAAGCTCTTGGACTAGGCGCACTGTAGTAGAAAGTAAGAGAAATATTGAAAATAGTGGGTTTGGGGTTTCTCACGCAAACCTTTTTCTACTTAGAGGAAGTTTAGCTAGAAATGAGAAAGCAGTTTGACGTGATAATATCACACAAAATGCAAACGAAGATATACTAATTTTATAAAAATGTATCTTCATACTAATATATGGCTAAATGAGAGGACTCTTACGGAGTATATTGTGGTGTGGAACTGTGATGCGTCTAAAAGTGCATCTTTTTATTTGAGAGATTTTTTGTTTTTTACTAAGGTGCATGAGAAGCACTAAGAATGCAATAAGTAATCATTTAGTATACTTGCTTTTTTCTAAGAGGTTTTGAGTATATTAGTTATTTGAATTTTTTTAAGAGGACTTTGATCTACTACTACTTCGATCTATTAAGAAGTATAAATATTTTAAGATGTTATACAGAATTTATGAGATTTTCTCATGGTTAAGGTTTTTGTGTTTAATGGATATATTGTTGTTTAATGGATACTCTTCCCTAATACAAATGTTATAGAAGAAAAAATAATTCATTTACGCAATCATATATTTTATTTATCTATTTATTGAAGTAGAATACATATGTTATCCATTTATTCTACAAGAGCATGAATTAAAATAGTTGCTTAATATGCAATCCACATTTGACATTGTCAATAAAATTGAGAGGTCAAAGAAACTTAAATAAAATTATTACGAAAATAATAAGAGTACAAATATTATGACTTACAAATAAAATTATACGATTGGAAATTAACATACTTATTTTTCAAAACTTATTTTTCAAAATGACATTGACAAGTAAGATTAATGCACTTTGGAACATATTTAGTGGGACACATATCTTTTGGACACTCAAGGCTCCAAAGGCAGGGAATACCTACAATGTTAGTAAAAACAAAATAAATGTTACTAATAGGTAATGTAATCTTCTATACAAAATAAATTAGACTTTAAAAATGGTATGAAAAATTACTCACGGTCTTCAGCGTTAGCAAGAATTAAGAAAACAAACATGATCAAAGCATAAAATGAACTTAGAATTTGAGGCATATTTTCTTCTTCTTCTTTATATTTAATAAATTGAAAATTATGAGATCACTTTATAGGGAAAAAATAAACTTCAATGAAATAGTTTTAGCTTTAGGTGTTTGGTAAAAGCCGTTCATAAAATAGTTATTATTGATAAAGGTGTTAAATCTATATGATTTTGTTGTGTGTATCTCTTTCGTTTACACAATTAATCACAAAAATTTAGTATAAATCTCAAATAAAAATCTTGGTGATCATGAAAGATCATTCTTGTCTTTTATTAAAATTTTAGTTTATTCAATTTTTATTTAAACTTTTCATGATAGACAACGAAAAAGAATATAAATGATAATAATAATAAATGATAAAATTACTTGGTTGTAGAAACAATGCATTGAAGAAGTTTCTTTTAAATACAAAATAATATATTAATTTTAACATATAAGAGTTAAGAATAACCCTACAACAAGGAGAAGAATAGAGAGACCACAAACAAAATCAATACCATTGAACACCTCTGGAGCAGATCTGAACTCTTGATATGCTATCGATTAAGACACAAGATATGGTTCTGAAGTCAATTAGAGAAGGTGTTTGAGTTTAACGAATACTTGCTTAAAACCCAATTTCAAGCCAAAAAGAACTTTTCTCTTTCATTTCTTTCATATTTGTTGAACCAAAAACAACTTATCATTACACACCGACCAAATGGTCCACAATACAACATGTCTAACCATAGCAAAGTCTCCCTTTTAACCTTAGATAAAGTTATAAAATACTTCAAAATAATTCTAAGCTCCCCAGGAAGCAGCACATGTAAACCCCACCACTTAAAAATCTTATACCACACCATGGAGGCTAAGCTACATGTAATAAACAAATGAGAGGCATACTTAAGTCCATTTAACACAACACACACGAAAGATCATCCAGGCCAACAAATACTGTGAGATATTGGATCGAACTCTAGTATTGTCGAAGGGTAGCTTCTTGGTTCGACAGTTCGACAGAGTTAAGCATGAAGTCGAAGGATTGTTCACATGCTGGTGTCGAAGTGTGCATGCTGTAGTCGAAGATGGGTCTAGCATGCAGATGTCGAAGATGCTAGAGTTGTTAGCATGTTAAATTAGGTTTTAGTGTTTAAACCCTAATTTGTTAAGTTAGCTTGTTTATTAAGTTGGCTTGTGTAATGGGTCTTGCTGAAAAAGCCCATTAGTTAGTATGTTAGGTTTTATTATAAATAGCATACTAGTCTCTCATCATTGCTAAGCTGCAAATCCTAATTTAGGGTGAGAGAGGTTATTTGTTATTCTTGTAAACTTGTAATCTTGTTTTAAGAGAAAGTGAAAGAATAGCAGTTATAACCAATTCTTGTGTTCCCCTTGTCCTTTATTCTTCCTTGTTTTATACTTTGTTCTTGGCATTGAATTCACAACAAATTGGTGCGGTGAGCGTGGAGAAGATGCCGTCAACAAAGTATGAGATTGAAAAATTCACCGGAGTGAATGATTTCGGTCTGTGGCGCTTGAAGATGAAAGCCCTACTGGTTCAGCAGGGTTGTTTGGAAGCGTTGAAGGGAGAGGCAGCCATGAATGCTGCATTAACGGCAGCGGAGAAGACAACTATGATCGAGAAAGCACACAGCGCAATTCTGTTGAGCCTTGGTGATAAGGTTCTCCGGCAGGTATCAAAGGAGACGACGGCATCAGGGTTATGGGTGAAACTTGAAAGTTTGTATATGACCAAATCGCTGGTAAATCGACTCTACCTGAAGCAAGCTTTGTATTCATTCAAGATGATTGAAGACAAAGTATTGGCTGAGCAGTTGGATATGTTCAACAAGCTGATTCTTGATCTTGAAAATATTGATGTAAAGATCGATGATGAAGATCAAGCGCTGTTACTATTGTGTTCTTTGCCTCGATCACATGCTCACTTCAAAGAAACTCTCTTGTATGGAAGGGAGTCCCTGACGTTTGAAGAAGTTCAATCAGCCTTGTACTCTAAGGACTTGAATGAACGAAAGGAGCATAAACCTTCGACTGTTGGCGAAGGTTTGGCCGTTAAAGGAAAACTCTTACGAAAGGATGGTAAGTTCGACAAGAAGAAAGGCAAAAGCCAGTCGAAGACTTATAGTGGCGAAGCATCTGGCATTCGGTGCTACCATTGTAAGAAGGAGGGTCACACAAGAAAGGTGTGCTCTGAACGCTTGAAATATCATGGAGGTAAGGATAATGGCAACGCTGCCATTGTTCAAGATGATTTCGAATCATCTGATGTTCTTGTGGTTTCAAGCAGTGACTCTAAGAAGGAGTGGATTATGGATTCAGGTTGCACTTGGCACATGACTCCAAACAAAGACTTGTTCGAGGAATTATGTGATCAAGATGGTGGATCAGTATTGCTGGGAAATAACAAGGCTTGCAAGATTGCAGGTGTTGGATCTGTGAGATTCAAGCTCCATGATGAGTCAATAAGGTTGTTGACTGAAGTCAGGTATGTTCCTGATTTGAAGAGAAATCTGCTTTCTCTTGGTGAATTCGACAAGAAAGGATATGTTTTCCAAGGAGAGAAAAGTATCCTAAGAGTCATGAAGGGTTCGAAGGAAGTCTTGAGAGGCGTGAAGAAACAAGGCTTGTATACCCTTGAGGCTGAAGTTGTAAGTGGTTCGACAAATGTTGCATCCACGAAACCTTTGTCGAAAACAGAAATCTGGCACATGAGATTGGGCCATGTCAGTGAAAGGGGTCTGGTCGAATTAGGGAAACAAAATCTGCTTAGTGGAGACAAAGTCGAAAAGCTGAAGTTTTGTGAACCCTGTGTACTTGGAAAATCTTGCAGAGTGAAGTTCAACAAAGGCAAACAAAGAACACATGGATCCCTTGATTACATCCATGCTGATCTTTGGGGGCCTGCAAGGTGTCCATCACATTCAGGAGCAAGGTATTTTCTATCCATAGTAGATGATTATTCCAGAAAATTATGGGTATTCATCCAGAAGACTAAGGATGAAACTTTTGAGAATTTCAAAAGTTGGAAGACTCTGGTTGAAAATCAGACTGGCAGAAAGGTCAAGAGGTTGAGAACCGACAATGGCCTTGAATTTTGCAATGAGGCATTCGACAGTTTTTGTGCTGCCTCTGGTATTGCAAGGCATAGAACTACTGCAGGTACTCCACAGCAAAATGGTTTGGCTGAAAGGTTTAATCGAACTATTTTGGAGAGAGTCAGATGCATGCTGACTAGTGCGGGGTTAACAAAGGTGTTCTGGGCTGAGGCTGTTTCGACAGCAACATATCTGATAAACAGATGTCCTTCGACAGCGTTAGATATGAAGACACCTGAAGAAGTTTGGTCGGGACATCCACCAGATCTCGACAAACTGAGAGTATTTGGCTGTGTAGCCTATGCTCACATTAGGCAAGACAAGGTCGAACCTAGAGCTCTGAAATGCATGTTCATGGGATACCCTGAAGGAGTCAAAGCTTATAGGCTATGGTGCCTAGAGCCAGGTCACAGGAGGTGTATCACCAGTCGAGATGTAGTTTTCAATGAAGCTGAAATGGCTTTTAAGAAAACTGATGATGTTGGTCGAAGTACAGAAACATCTGACGAAGAGCTGGAACAGGTAGAAATTTCTGTTGAGGTGGAGCATGTTGATGCTGAATTGCATATCCCAGATGAAGTCGAAGAAGAAGCAGAAGATGCTGAAGTTGAGGAAACTGACGATGACTACCTATTGTCGAGAGATAGGTCGAGAAGAGTCATCAAGCCACCTCAGAGACTTGGATATGCAGATCTTATAGCTTATGCCTTAATCTCTGCAAGTGAGGTTCTAGACGAAGAACCTAGAGACTATAAGGAAGTTATGAGGAGTCAAAATAAGACTGAATGGCTGAAGGCCATGGATGATGAGATGAAATCTCTTCATGATAATCATACTTGGGAACTGATCAAGAAACCTGTTGGGGCAAGGTTAGTCAGCTGTAAATGGATTTTCAAAGTTAAGGAAGGAATTGAAGGAGTGACGTCGAAAAGATACAAGGCAAGGTTAGTTGCAAGGGGTTTCACTCAGAAAGAAGGTGTCGATTTCAATGATGTGTTTTCTCCTGTTGTGAAGCATAGGTCCATTCGAATGTTGCTTGCCATGGTGGCACAGTTCGATCTTGAACTGGAACAGATGGATGTGAAGACTGCGTTCTTGTATGGTGATCTAGATGAAACGATCCTGATGAGGCAACCTGAAGGGTATGTCGAAAAGGAGAAGGAAGATTATGTGTGCAAGTTAAAGAGATCTTTGTATGGTCTGAAACAATCTCCTCGACAGTGGAATAGGAGATTCGACAAGTTCATGGCACGCATAAGTTTCATTAGAAGTCAGTTCGACCACTGCGTTTATTTCAGATTTCGACCTGGTAATTCATTTGTTATTTTGTTGCTTTATGTGGATGATATTCTCATAGCAAGCAACAGTGTCGAAGATGTGATGAGGGTGAAGGCTGAACTCAATAAGGAGTTCGATATGAAGGATCTGGGAGCTGCTTCCAGGATTCTTGGAATTGACATTCGAAGAGATAGAAAGAAGTCGAAGTTATGCCTATCTCAAGAGGCATATCTACGGAAGATTCTTGAAAAGTTTGGTATGTCGAATTCGAAGCCAGTTGTGACTCCAACAAACCCTCAATTCAAGCTGAGTATTGATCAGTGTCCCAGTACTGATGTCGAAAGAGCCTATATGAATAGCATCCCATATGCTAATATAGTCGGTTCTTTGATGTATGCTATGGTCTGTACTAGACCCGACATAGCATACGCAGTAAGTCTTGTAAGCAGGTACATGGCGAATCCTGGAAAGGCTCACTGGCAAGCATTGAAGTGGATTTTAAGGTACATAAATGGGTCTCTGAATAGAGTCCTAATTTATGGTGGAACCTTGGGTGAAGATAGTAAAGCAGTAATAGAAGGATATGTCGACTCTGATTATGCAGGTTGTATGGATTCCAGAAAATCTATTTCTGGATATGTTTTCACTATGTTTGGCACCGCAATTAGTTGGAAAGCAACACTTCAGAAGGTTGTTGCTCTATCAACCACTGAAGCGGAGTATATTGCCCTAACTGAAGCTGTGAAAGAAGCATTGTGGCTTGAAGGTTTTGCGAATGAGCTGAAACTTCAAGGTCGAGGTATCACTGTTAAATGTGATAGTCAAAGTGCAATACACCTGTCGAAGAATTCAGCCTATCATGAGCGAACTAAGCACATTGATGTGAGGCTGCATTTCGTCAGAGGAGTAATCGAGCGTGGAGAAGTCCAAGTGCTGAAGGTTTCGACTGAAGACAATGCTGCTGATATGATCACCAAGACATTGCCGAGTTGCAAGTTTTTCCACTGTATGCAGTTGATAAAACTGCATGAAGAAAGCTAGTTTGTTCCTTGACGTTGTAGAGTTAGGTCCAAGGTGGAGATTTGTGAGATATTGGATCGAACTCTAGTATTGTCGAAGGGTAGCTTCTTGGTTCGACAGTTCGACAGAGTTAAGCATGAAGTCGAAGGATTGTTCACATGCTGGTGTCGAAGTGTGCATGTTGTAGTCGAAGATGGGTCTAGCATGCAGATGTCGAAGATGCTAGAGTTGTTAGCATGTTAAATTAGGTTTTAGTGTTTAAACCCTAATTTGTTAAGTTAGCTTGTTTATTAAGTTGGCTTGTGTAATGGGTCTTGCTGAAAAAGCCCATTAGTTAGTATGTTAGGTTTTATTATAAATAGCATACTAGTCTCTCATCATTGCTAAGCTGCAAATCCTAATTTAGGGTGAGAGAGGTTATTTGTTATTCTTGTAAACTTGTAATCTTGTTTTAAGAGAAAGTGAAAGAATAGCAGTTATAACCAATTCTTGTGTTCCCCTTGTCCTTTATTCTTCCTTGTTTTATACTTTGTTCTTGGCATTGAATTCACAACAAATACCTTATGCTTAAACATATTTTCTCTAGAGGGAAACCTATACTGTAAAAGTTTCCAAGAGAAGATCACCACCTTAGAGAGAGCCCAACTATTCCAAATGTGAGGAAGAGATGGGACATCCCTCACTAAGTTGAAATATGAGATGGAACTAAGCTCAAATTGGACTAAGTAAGCATACACCACTAAAAAAATACCTTATATATTATGCTTTCAAAACCACTTATCTCTCTCATCATTAAATTGGATCCGACTGAAGATTGAAAAAAAATCAGAGACCAAGGATTCTTCATGAACAAAGAATGATCTCCTCCACCTAAGATGTCGAGTTATCATCTCATCTTCCCACTTCCCTAATTCACCCACTTTACCATCTTGATCTTGAGAGATAGTAAAGAGTCTAGGAAACCTAACCTCAAGAGATATATCCTCAATCCATGGATTCTCCCAAAAAGAGGTGTGAAGACCATGGCCAAACTTCTTAACTAGTCAAACCCTTAAACCAATTACGTGGATAATATTTTTTGGACCCAAGGAGAGAGATTCCTCTCCACCACGAGTAAATCAAGCGAACACCCGAAATCTTACCCCCACACAAGGAGAAAACCAAGGAAACATCATATCTGACAACAAGAATATGAAACTAAAGACTAGAAGCACTTGGCAAGATCTTTCATCTCCATTTGGCTAAGAGAGCTATATTAACCAGCCAAAGATCTCTCACACTGAACCCCTATTCTTCTTAGATTTAAAGACGTCAAACCATTTCACCTAGGAAATATTGGCCTCAAATTTCATACCACTTAAAAGGAATCCCCTCTTAATCTTGTCTAACTTATTCTAAAAAATTTGGGATATCTTTAAAAAATAAAGGATGAAAACAAGAAGATCATTTATAACAGAATTAAAAAGAGTAACTCTCCCCATAGACCGACATACTTGTGATTCCAGGAAAGAAGTCTTTTTGCACCAGATTAACTAAAGGTTCTCAATTAGAAGGTTGAATTATAGTAGCAACCCTTGATATTTAACAGGGATGGACTCAATATTGCAATGAAGGAAAATATCAACTACCTCTAAAAAAGAGGAGACAACATTAATTCCAACCAAACTACTTTTATGAAAAATAACGCCTAGACCTTATACTAGTTAAAAAAATCTTTAAGATAACATTAATGACCCACAAATTCTCCACCAAGGGATCTGTAGAAAATAAGGTATCTTCGACATGCTTGAGATGTAGGATTTCTAAATTGAAGGTACAAACTAAAAACCTGAGGAGAAGAGATAGCTCAGTAGACCTCCTAACTAAATCACTATGACCATCTGCCATAAGGAGAAAGAGGAAATGAGCTAGATGGTCTCCTTGATTCAGCCTTCTTTGAATCTTATTCTTTTGCGTTGGGGAGCCTAGGATCAACATAACCAGGTTACAAAAGAACATACATGCTATAATCCAGAACCACGACTTATAATTAAAGGAAAATCTAATAAACATTTATTCTAGAAAGCTCTAGCTAACGAATCATAAACTTTCTCAAATTCAACTTTAAAGATGATGCCTTCATAGAGCGTTTTGAAAAATTATTTGTCTCATTAAGAGTCATAACTCCATCAACCAATATTCTCCCTTTTAAGTAAGCCGGCTTGTTAGGATAAATTAACTTACTAATAATGACGCCTAGTCAATTGGCTAGAACTTTGGATACTAACTTATAAAGAGATCCTACAAGAGAAACAAGGGGGTGAATCTTCCAATTAATATAGATTTTTAACATTAGGAATAAGAGTCACAAAATAGGAGGCAAACATACAAGGTAGTGATGCAAAATTATGAACATTTTTCATCATCAAATTCTAAAGTCTTTTGACAAAAGAGAATCTAAACCCATCAAGATTAGAACTCTTGTTCCCATCACACTGAGACATAACTCCATCTATTTACTATGGAGAAGAGGGAGGTTAAATTCAAATAATCTTTTAAGGAGATGGACCCAAAAGGCACCCTATGAAGTTAACAACTTGAATTGTAGCTCAAATGGTTAGACAGCTAGTCTATTGAGCTTGAGGACCCAGATTCAATTCTCTTTATTGTGAAAAATATATTTTGCACATATAATTTTATAATTAATTACTTAAAATTTCAATATAAATAATAATTTAAAATAATTAAACTGTTCTTTTAAAAAAATCATAAATTTTTTTATTATATTTTTAAATATAATAATATATATTATAAAATTAATTTTTTATTTTTTAATAGATAATATGACAAAATTATATGATATGACGCCGCATAGGCACTAACAAATCAATGTCACGTCATAAAAGAATGTGTCGGTTACTCAAATGTAAAGGAAAAAAAATCATAAAATATTGAGTGGAAAGATTAAAAAACAGTTTTTTTTTTAAAAGAACTAAAAATTTAATAAAATAAAAAAAAGGATCAAAGGAGAATATATATATATATATATATATATATATATATATATATATATATATATATATATATATATATATATATATATATATATATATATATATATATATATATATATATATATATATATATATATATATATATATATATATATATATATATATATATTAGTGAAACAAAGGTGTTTTTGTTATATTAGTTTTGAAGTAGTCTCGTACTATGAATTTAATCTTATACAATAATGAAATTTATCATTTTAAATAAAATATAGTCTAAGTGTGTTTGTTTGAGACACTTTCATAAATTGTAAGTGTTATGTATATAATGAGTGAGATTGTTTTATGGTTCATCTCTTTGTGCATAATGGGTATATTGTTGCTTTAACCGTGAGTTTTTAGACACTAGTATGATACCTCTACTCTTCATTATCTTTTCTGTCACGTATTCACCATTCTTCATGGATTAGATTTTAAAATTTAAATTTTAGGGTGAAAACCAACAGTTCATTAAACTGATTATGTATTAAAAAAAATATTGGTTTTGTTTGTGAGTTTGATGGGAAAAGAAGCGAAGGAGGGGATTTTAAAAATAAAAAAGACAAAATAAAATGAATTGAGAGATATAAAAGAACATAGTTTTGAAAAACTTTATTTTTCATAACACAATTTTCCTAACTTATAATTGAAAATTATGAAATTTTTAAAGACAGATTTAGAGGAAGGCAAACATGTGCTCCATTCCTTTGTTTGTCAGCCCTATTATGTATTTGGAACAATAATAACAAATTTAACAAAAAATTGTTTTAAATAAATTAAATTTATATCTTTTTCAATGATTCTATAAATAGATACTAATACTTATTCAGTTTAGATCAATCAACATACTTATGAGAAATAAAGAAGAAGAATAAACAATTCATTTAGACAATTATATATTTTATTTATTTATTTAATGGAATAATATACATATGTTCTCCATTTATTCTATAAGAGCATGAAGTAAAATAGTTTTTTAGTATACAATACACATTTAACCTTGTCAACAAAATTGAAAGGTCAAACAAACATAAAAAAAATTATTAGGGAAATTATACAAATATTATGACTCACAAATAAAATTATAATATTGGAAATAACATATACTTATTATGAAACTTAGTCGTCAACCTCTAAATAGCATTGACAAAAAAGATTAATGCACTTTGGAGTAAGATGTGGAAGACACAAATCTCCTGGACAGTCATGGCTCAAAAGGCAGGGAATAGCTACAATGTCTAATAAAAACAAAAATAAATGTTACTAAAAGGGGATGGAATCTTCTATACATATAGAATATAATAAATTAAATTGTAAAAAATTATTAGGAAAAATTACTCACTATTGATGAATGCAACAAGAAATAAGAAAACAAATATGATCAAAGCAAATGAACTTAGGATTCGAGCCATATTTTCTTCTTCTTTACATGTAATAAATTGGATATTATCGGATCATTTTATAAGAAAATATTTTATGCTTTGTTGTTAACTTCAATCAAATAGTTTTAGCCTTTAGGAGTTGGAAGAATTGGTTCATTAAATTTTTATTATTGATAATGGTGTTAAATGTACATGAACTTCTTGTGTCTATCTCTATCACTTATTCAATTAATCGCCTAAATTTAATTATAAAAAACTCAAATAAATTTTTTGATGATCACCAAACATCATTCTTATCTTTTTTTTTTTTAATTTATTTAATTTATTTATCTTTTAGTTTATCAAAAAGCTGGAAACACATTTATATATAAATTAAAAGTATATATCACATATATAAGTCATATTTTAAGATATTTATTTTAGCGAATATCAAGTTTTTATATGACAAACAAATCCTTTCAATTAGAGAGGTACACTTAATGTTTATTACTAAAAAACATGCAACATGCTCAATGAATGCTTAAGTACTTGTCATTAATGACTCATTTGGTCAATATATCAATTGCATTCTCGGAAGTATGAGCCTTATAAGTAATATTTATTCAGAAACAAGCACCTCTCTGGTGTTGTGAAACATCACATCAATATGTTTGGTCCTAACAAGATACATATATGATTGTTTGCTAAATATATGGCACTATGACTACCAAATGTACTTAACTTCATTTTGCTCAACACTTAATTCTCTCGTCAATCATATAAGTTATACGACTTATTTGGCAGCTTCACCTGCCATCGTGTACTCTACTTCAGTTGTCCACATGTTCACTATGGATTGAACTAGTGATTTCCAGTAAATAGGTTGCTCGGCTAAAGTAAAGACATATTATGTTGTAGACCTTCTATCA